>NC_142942.1:50587791-50637791 GCF_046866305.1 Octopus bimaculoides
CTCCGCAAGAGTTTGCAAATTCTGAAATATCATATTACGCCGCTCAGCAAAACATAGGCTACGATAAATCAATGCCCCTACTTTAAGCCATTTTTATAAAAGTCTTTCATCAGGTATTTACTTTAAACGAGGAAACAAGATTAAAGTAAGTCAATAGATCAGTGTATGACATATCTTCAAGCCTTGAACGAGATAGTTTTTCTTTTTAGCAGCTGTGATAGTTGACTCTCAAGCAATTCGAATTGCTTTCATCTCATCTGATCTCGAGTAATTACTTCACCTGGTGAAAGTATATAAAACTTGCTGAAATCATAAAATCCTCACGACGTGTCTGTGCTCGATCTGTTATGCAACCTCCACCACCATACAGGTCCCGTGGTAGTGACAAGTGTGTGAAGAAAATGATACATGAACAATATCAGCACAACTCAGATAA
Source organism: Octopus bimaculoides (assembly GCF_046866305.1). Classification (NCBI taxonomy): domain Eukaryota; kingdom Metazoa; phylum Mollusca; class Cephalopoda; order Octopoda; family Octopodidae; genus Octopus; species Octopus bimaculoides. The sequence goes on from NC_142942.1 coordinate 50,588,228, forward strand.
GATCGACTATTGAGTACTATTTCCACACCCGAGACATTGCTGCTGCTGCTTTTACACGCACAGACGTCCTAGATCGCATCCAGAAATGAGTCAGTTACAGACACGCTTTATCTTGTGCTCAACAAGAATGCTCTCTCTCTCTCTCTCTCTCTCCTCTCTCTCTCTCTCTCTCTCTCTCCTCTCCTCTCTCTCTCTCCCTCTCTCTCTCTCCCCTCTCTCTCTCCCTCTCTCTCTCCTCCTCTCTCTCTCTCTCTCTCTCCTCCACTCCCTCTCTCTCCCCTCTCTCTCCCCCTCTCTCTCTCTCTCCCTCTCTCTCTCTCTCTCCTCCTCTCTCTCTCTCTCTCTCCACTCTCTCTCATCTCCTCCACTCTCTCTCTCTCTCCCTCTCTCTCTCTCTCTCTCTCTCCTCTCTCTCTCTCTCTCTCTCTCTCTCTCACTCTCTCTCCTCTCTCTCTCTCTCTCTCTCCCCTCTTTTTTTATCGCTACTGTAATGGCTGGAATCTGCTTTTCGGAATTGATCAGGTTCCTCTCACCGGAAATTCAGACATTCCCCTTCCCAATCGTCTCCCCTTTTTTCGTCACTTTTTAATATTTTTATAATTTATATATATTATATATACATATATATGTAATGTGAGTTAATGGTTGTACTTTTAATAGTCTCGCTATGTATATATTATATTTTTCCCCTTTTGACACGTAATACTGAGACAGTCTAAGAGATTCCTCCGGGCTCCACTTGGCAAGAAGTTTAAATTTTCTTGGGCCCCATGACACTGCAATGGATCCTAAGTAGTGTATGTGTAAAATTTGTATGAAATCAGTTTGGTAGTTCTCGAGTTTTAGTGATGCACACATACAGATACATATATATATATACATGAATATATATATATATATATATAGCACCTACCATTGCCAACCTCACAACGGGATTCTTAGAGAAAAAAAATATATCAGAATTCACTTCGAAAATTTGGAGACCCTCTCGCCCAATACATTTAAGAGAATTGGAAGAGATACCTGGAAGACTGTTTCAAACTCTGGAATAACAACTTAAACTCCTAGAATTAAAAACACTTCTCAACAGCATCCACACAAGCATTCAATTCACAATGGAATACAACCAGGAATTCAATCCGTCAACGTTGTACCTATATGTATACGTGGCACTCCGTCGTTTGCGACGACGAGGGTTCCAGTTGATACGATCAACAGAAAACGTGTACCCTTAATGTAGTTCTCAAGGAGATTCGGCGTAGCACAGAGTGTGACAAGGCTGACCCTTTGAATACAGGTACAACAGAAGCAGGAAGAAAGAGTGAGAGAAAGTTGTGCTGAAGAATTACAGCAGGATTCGCCACCATCCCCAGCCGGAGCCTTGTGGAGCTTTAGGTGTTTTCCGCTCAATAAACACTCACAAACGCCCGGTCTAGGAATCGAAACCGCGATCCTACGAAACAGTCTAAGAGATTGCCCCGGGCTCGCATTAGAGAAAAAGTTGAAACTTCTTTTTTTTTTTTTGGCCCATGACACTCCATGAGACCTTAAGTAGTGTATGTGTAAAATTTGTATGAAATCGATTGGGTAGTTCTCGAGTTTTGGTGATGCACACGTACACAAACACACAGACACACACATATACGCACACAGACGGAAACAGAGATAGACAGACAGGTAGTCACACATACTCATTGTATATATATATATATATATATATATATATATATATAATATTATACTTTATTTATTTAAAAGCAGCAGAAATATAACAAAAAAACCGTTACTCTGAGTTTCACGTTCCCGTTCATTGGACAACTGTCCAATGAACGGGAACGTGAAACTCAGAGTAACGGTTTTTTTTTGTTATATTTCTGCTGCTTTTAAATAAAGCATATTACTCTACCTCTGGTATTTGAGTACTCTTTTTTCCACCTTGTTGCACATTTCATGTGCTTACTCCGGTATATATATATATATATATATAGATCATATATATAGTTGTCTGATCAACTTGGTTAAGCAATTTGTTCAGTCACACATAGGAAGAAAAACTGGGGTAAGGAACGCGGCTTTTTATAAAGACTTTTTCAAGCATTCTCTTCAGTGAATTCACTAAATTATTCACTACAAACGTCTTAGTCTTCTGTGCCAATCCTTCCGACATAGAGTAAATATTACCAAATTATTCACACATTACTTATTGCGTGTTTCATTGTCGTTGTTAATTGTTGTTGCTATTATCATTGTCACTGTTGTTGCTATCATTATTGTTGTCGTCATCGTAGTTTATTGTTCTTGTAGCAGTTGTGAGTATAAAGCGTCCTTCGAACAGACGGTGACATACCAAACGATTCATGCGCAACCAATTAAGCGCCTTCTTCCACCTCCTCCCCTTCTTCCTCCTTCTTTGACCATTACTAATTCGTGTTCCACTTCTCTTCTCCCTCATAATAATAATAATAATAATAATAATAATAATAATTGTTATTATTATTATTATATTATTATTATTATTATTATTATTATTATTATTATTATTATTATTATTATTATTGTTATTATTATATTATTATTATTATTATATTATTATTATTATTATTAAGGCGGCCGGCTGGCAGAATTGTTAATATGCCTGGCGAAAATGCTTAGCAGTATTTCGTCTGCCGCTACGTTCTGAGTTCAAATTCCGCCGAGATCGACTTACCTTTTCATCCTTTCGGGGTCGATGAAATGAGTACCAGTTACGCACTGGGGTCGATCTCATCGACTAGCCCCCCTCTCCGACCCGCCCCCCCCCCCCGCTCAAATTTCAAGGCCTTGTTCCTAGAGTAGAAATAAAAATAATTATTGTTATTGTTGTTGTTGTTGTTAATCTTGTTCTTTCTTTTATTCTTTTATTTTCTTCAGTCATTTGACTGTGGCCATGCTGGAGCGCCGCCTTTAGTCGAACAAAATCGACCTCAGGACTTATTCTTTGTAAGCCTAGTACTTATTCTAATCGGTCACTTTTGCCGAACCGCTATGTTACGGGGACGTAAACACACTAACATCGGTTGTCAAACGATGATGGGGGACAAGCACTGACACACAAACACACACACACACACACATACACACACACACACACACACACACACACACACACACATATATATATATATATATATATATATATATATATATATATATATATATATATATATATATATAAATAATATATATATATATATATATATATAATGCAAGGAGCTATTCGGATAGAATGGGGCATGCCAACGCTAGACCGAAACAGCTGTAAGTTTATGTTTATTCTCAAATTCCTAATGTACTTTATATTTGTAACCCCGATTGTTAATATAACATGGTTTGTCATAAACATTTGTATTTTGTGGTTTTTGTCATTTTAGTTACAAAATAAGTTAATTAATTCAACGGAATACACTGTCTACAAGTCGTTGAGTACAGCATATTCTCCTCCATTTTCTAATTGCTCTCTCTCTCTCTCTCTCTCTATATATATATATATATATATATATACGACGGGTTTCTTTCAGTTTCCGTCTACCAAATCCACTTACAAGGCCCGAGGCTATAGTAGAAGACACTTGCCCAAGGTGCCTCGCAGTGGAACTGAACTCGGAACCATGTGGTTGGGAAGCAAGCCGCTTACCACACAGCCACTTCAGTTCATATATAATTTATTATTACAGTAAATGTCATTTATATAAATAAATTACAACTAGACAGACAGACAGACAGACAGACAGATAGATAGATAGATAGATAGATAGATAGATAGATAGATAGATAGATAGATAGATAGACAGACAGACACAAACTCTAATCATTTCATTTATTTTGTATTACTCTGCACGTTACATAGAAATCTTATTTTCAGTGGGGATTGGGTTCAGTAAAAACGGAAATATGTATTACCATTTATGAAATACTGAATTATGAGCACGAAAAGCAAATAGGAAATAGTTGTTTTACAAGATTCAACATACTTGCAGATCAAACTTTCAACAAACAAGCAACAGAAAAAAAAAGAGAAATACAGAAAAGAAAGACAGCCGTTGCAGCTGCAAGTAGTGGTTGACGTTAAAAGGTGAGTAGAAAATGTCTAACAGTTTTCGCCCTTTCATTGGTTACATATATATATATATATATATGTATGTCTATACACACACACCCATACATATTCCAACATCACAGTGGAATTTAATTTTCTTTCCTTTAGTGATCGCTATATTACGTCTCAATGTTAAAGGTTACTACCTAGACAATACAGTAACATGGGCTGACATTAAAATTACCGAAAGAATAGCAGAAATATTAATAATCCGAAACACTGAAAAAAAAAAAAAATCATCGATTTTTGCAGGATGTAATACATATGTTTAGCAGCTGACTCGAAATGTCCCCGAATGTTTAATACTTTCCGATGGAACATAACTTCATTTTGAATGCAACGTTCGGTGACATCTGTATGAAAGAGGCATCTTGGAGACAGTCTACAAATTACGACAAAATACTACTACTACTACTACTAGTATCTCCATAATAATAATAATAATATTAATAATAATAATAATAATATAATAATAATAATAATAATAATAATAATAATGCATTTTATGATATGCAAAATTATGATACCCTGTTCATTGTCTGGAATAAAATATATGTCTGACTTGTTAATGTTCTAAGAGTCAGCTGGTCATTAGAATTCAAAATCCCATTTAAAATCAATAAAATATACAGCACATATGGTGAGTGCAAATTGTGAGGCACTTTGGGTAAAGTGCCGCGGAGCCATCCTTTTACTACAAACCTGAACCGACTAATGATGGTGTTGATTGAATTTGGTAGGGACGGTCACTGTACGGAGGCCTATCGCAGACATGCATACACCTTTCACCCATTTGTGTCTTGCTTGTTTCAGTCGTTAGACTGCGGCCATGCTGGGGCACCACCTTTGAAGCATTTTAGTCGAGAGAGTCGACCCCCCCCCCCCCCAGAACTTGTGTTTTGAAAACCTGTTACTTATCTATCGGTATCTTTTACTGAATCGTTAAATTACGGTGGCGTAAACACACCAATGCAGGTTGTCATGCGGGGGTGAAGGACAAACACACACATACACACACACACACACACGTACGCACACACACACACACACACACACACACGCATATTTATATGAATGTGTGTGTGTATATATATATATAGTTAAAAAAACACAAAAACAATAACAAAAAAACAACACAGTGAGGACGTGATACGGATAGTGTTATTGGACGCTCGGGAAAGGAATGAGAGAAAGTATGACGTTTCGGGCGAAGCCCTTCGTCGGAGAGACAGAAAGTTCGGAGAATGGAAAAACGGAGGAAGAGGAAAATGGCACCGATGCCCACGAGGTTACATTGTGAAAGGACCGGAAGAGGAGGTGGTGGGGGAAAAGTTCTTACTAAGACAGGAGAGTGAAAAAGGGAGGTGAATATCTGTGCGTGCGCGAGAGTCTGCGAGTGTGTGTGTGATAACAGAACGTGTGTGTGCGTATGTATGTGCGTGTGTGTGCATGGTGTGGTGGGTTATCTGTTAGTGTGTTTGTGTGTGTGTGTGTGTATGACGTAGTGGAAGGAATTAGTAACAGGAATAGTTAGTGGGTGCTTATGGACAATGGTTAGTGGAGGGTCAGCAGGCAGTTTTTGAGTATGTGTGTGTTTGTGTGGGGTTGTAGGTGTTGGGTACGTGTGCGTGTGTGTGTGTGTATTTTGTACGTGCGCGTGCGTGTATGTGTATGTTTTTTGTGCGTGCGTGTGTGTTTGTGTGTATGTGTATGTTGTGTATATGTGCGTTGCTGTGTACGTGTGTGTGCGTGCGTTTGCTATTGTATGTGTGTGTGTTGTTATGCCCATGTGTGTGTGATTGTATGCGTGTCTGTGTGAGTGTGTTGTGTTGGTGAGAAGTGTGTGTGCGTGTGTATGTGTATGTGGGTGTGTGTGTGTGCGTGTGTGCATGTGTGTGTATGTGTATGTTTTGTACGTGTATGTGTGTGTTTGTGTATGTGAGAGGTGTGTGTGCGTGTGTGTATGTGTATGTGTGTGCAATCCTATGGTGATTTCATGACCAAAGGGAGTCTTTATGTATATGTATATATGTATGTTCCGGGTTCAGTCCCGCTGCGTGGCACCTTGGGCAAGTGTCTTCTACTAGCCTCGGTCGACCAAAGACTTGTGAGTAGATTTGGTAGACGGAGACTGAAAGAATCCCGTCGTATATATATATATATATATATATATATATATATATATATATATATATATATATATATTTATGTATGTATATATATGTATATATATATATGTGTGTGTGTGTATGAATGTATGTATGTATGTATGTATATGTATGTATTGTTATTTGTGTCTGTTTGCCCACCCTCCCCATCGCTTGACGACCGATGTTGGTGTGTTTACGTCCCTGTCACTTAGCGGTTCGGCAAAAACAACACCGATAGAATAAGTACGAGTCTTACAAAGAATAATAAGTCCTGGGGTCGATTCGTTCGACTAAAGGTGGTGTTCCAGCATGACCGTTGTGTGTGTGTGTGTGTATGTGTGCGCGTGAGTGCGTGCGCGCGCGTGTAGCCACGCTTTTAAATATATTCTTAGGTATTAATTCCGAAGCAGAACATAAAGTTCAGACAGCCGAAACTTTGGGGTTTCGAACTATGGTACAGCTCAGATTTATTTTTGAAGGCAGAAAATATTCCCTCCCTCTCTCTCTCTCTCTCTCTCTCTCTCTCTCTCTCTCTCTCTCTCTCTCTCTCTCTCTCCACTCTCCTCACTCTCTCTCTCTCCCCTCCCCCCTCTCTCTCCCTCTCTCTCTCTCACTCTCCCCCCCTCTCTCTCTCTCTATCTATCTCCCCCTTCTCTCTCTCCCTCTCCCCCCCCCCTCTCTCTCTCTCTCTCTCTCTATCTATCTCTGCCTCTCTCCTTTGCCTCTTTCTCCTTCTCTCATTCTCACACACTCTTTCACGTTCACTCCCCCAAGTCATTCACTTTTAATTTCCCCTATTTTCCACCGTCTCCCACCGCCCTACATCTCAGCAACTCCAATCTCCTGCCCTTCCCACCCATTTGCTGTTTGCACTCCTTTGAACTGCCCCGCCCCTCTCTCGTTCTTGCTCTCCCTTTCCGTTCGTATCCTCCTCCACCTCCTTGGCTCATTTCTCCCCACCCACCTCGACACACACATCTCCTCGACTTATTCTCTCCACCACCGTTGAACCACCCCACTCTACCCACCCAAAGACTTTTCACTATCCTTATCCTTAATTGCAGAAATACGTCCCCCCAACAAAAAAAAAAACAAAAAAACAACAACCCCATAATCACTTCACTCAACATCCAAAGCCATCTGTTACCTCTGATATTGATCCTGTATTGATTAGTGGATCGATAAAGACAGCCACGTCAGAGCCGGACTTTCAAACTTGATTTCATAATGCACACACGCATACATTTATATATGCACGCATGCATACATTCATCCATCCATCCATCTATACATACATTCATCCATCCATCCATCTATACATACATTCATCCATCCATCCATCTATACATACATACATGCATACATATATGCATACATATATGCATACATATATGCATGCACGCATACATACATACTCTGAGAATGCAACTGTCTTATGCGACCCATAAAGGCTGAACTGGTCAACCTAAACAAAAGCTTGGAGGAGAAGCAGGCATCATACCAGCAAAAGGCAATTCATGGGTACACATCCTGTAAGCTAGAAAACAATAACATCATTGACAGTATGAGTAGCCTCTCCTGGACCCCTAATAGATACATTACATCCCACCAAGAAGGATATGCCTTCAGTACCCAGGAACAGGAGATAGCTACTAAATACCTGATAAACAAGAGAGGCAAAAATACCACCAAGCCTCCAGGTTGTGATAGAAAATTTGGCTTTGCTACACCAGTGTGGAAAATATCATCCAGATAGTATTTCGTAGACATTTAGGGCGGCTGCTGATGATGTGGATGATGTTTTCCACACTGGTTTAGCAGTCTGCAACTATATCATGTCTATATCATGATATAGTTGCAGGCTATTTACAATGCTATCCGCAGGAAGGACTTCTCTGATGCAGACATCAAAGACATCTCAGAACCAGCAGGTATTCACACGTTTAAAAACAAGGAATGTTGGTGGAAACCCCCAATAAAAACATCAATTCGATGTAAACATAACAGACTTAATATTGTTCTGAGGGACAGGGGACAAAAGTCATGCCCTGTTGTAGAGGTCAGCTGCCCATCAAATGGGAATGTACAATCAAAAGTTGAGGAAAAAGGGAACATTTAAGGCGAATTAATGCGGAACTTACAGCTCTTGTACCCTGACTATGAATTCTCATCTGTATCTATCATCATAAAATTATTTGGTAATGTACCAAAAAATTTGCACAGAAGCCTAGAAATACTCCGTTTCACAGAAGAAGAGCAAAACAAACTGACGCGGGTTCTCCAAATCCAATCAATTAGCGGCACAGTGACGGTCTTTAAGACATTCCAAAAATTCTCCATCTGAGATTCTTGTATGAATAGATACACACATTTGGGTGTATGTATCGACAGTTCAACCAAAGCACCAATTCAACCACATAGTTACAAACACCGGAAACTCCCTTAACTCAGTCTTGTCGCTTTGTCAGTGACCGGTTTGAACTTTCTTAACAAGAACTTAAAACGCTTAATGACATTTCTTTCGTCTCTTTCTGGTCTAGCTGCAAATTTCGTCGAGGTCAACTTTACTTTTTATCTTTTCGGGGTTATTAATATAAGTAGCAGTTGAAGACTGGGATCGATGCAGTTTATTTAACCCCTCCCTTAAAATTGCAGGCCTTGTGCTAAAATTTGAAATCATTATTGCAAAGCACTCCAGCAACATAATCAACCATGTAATTGTCTCGTCACTTAATACTTTACATTATATGCAGTTTACTGTCTATGTACGACCCAACGAGGGATCCACAACGTAGTCTCTTTCAACACGCTAGAAATATCCACAAACTTTAACCTCACTCTATTATATGATGCATTTCAAATGAACTCTATGCTAAATACGAAGTATACGAGGGTTTTTTTAATTTTTTTTTTATCTTCTTTACTTACAAAACGCAATTTCGGCAATTAAAAAGAAACGTACTTCTCCGCAAAGCTCTTTAAAAGGCCGAAACATATTGCATTATAGAAGAAAGAAGGCTGGAAAAAATCTTATACATCTCAGATCGGTATCGCTTAGAATTGGCAATGGTTCATTTGGTGCAGGCTATTTTTTATGAAGACCAATAGAACAAGCTCCCTTCTCCATGCCCCCAATGTTGCCTGGCGAGGAAAGGTAAGCGTTCATAGAACTTTGCAATAATTTCATTGCAGACGAAATTAGAATATAATTGGTCAGAAAACATGTCACACGGCTTTTTATCCGATGTTCTAACGATTTTCCAATGAATTAAATATATATATATATCTATATATATCAGTGATTTCAGTCATTAGACCGCGGCCACGCTGGAGTACCGCCTTGAAGAATTTTTAGTCGAATGTATCGACCCCCTATACTTATTTTCTTTTTTTAAGCCTGGTACTTAATCTATCGGTCTCTTTGCCGAATCATTAAGTTACGGGGACGTAAACACACCAACACCGGTTGTCAAGCAGTTGTGGGCGACAGACAGACACAAACAAACACACACACACATACACACACACACATACACACACACACACACACACACACACACACACACACACACACACACACACACACACACACACATATATATATATATATATATATATATATATATATATACACACACACATACATACAAACATATATACGACGGGTTTCTTTCAGTTTCCGTCTATCAAATACACTCACAAGACTTTGGTCGACCCGAGGCTACATTAGAAGATACTTGACTAAGGTGCCACGCAGTAAGACTGAACCCTGAACCATGTGGTTAGGAAGCAACTGCATATAACCTGTGCCTATATGTGTGTGTGTGTGTGAGTGAATGATTGATATCAGAGAAGAGCAAGTATTTCTGTTTCCGAACAGGTACCTGGACATGTATAAGTTTCTAGTGTATATATCTGTGTACGCATCTATACAGGTGAGGGTAGAAATATATTTGTGGGTAAGTCTATCTAGGTGCACTTCTGTGCGAAATACATACGTACATACGTACGTACGCCCGTACGTGCGTACTTACGTACGTAGATAAATATATGCATACATACATACATACATACATACACATGTACATAATACGTTCATACATATACACATACACACTTAGGTATGTATGTATATTTACATACCGTTCAACTTATATACGAATGCTTTTATATATGCACGTTATCATGTATTACTGTGTGTGTGTCTGTGTCTGTCTAGAGTGCTTAGATGCAATTAAACCTACTGTGCATACAAAGGCGAGTTTGCGAGTGTGTGCTGTCTGTGTGGTTTCTGGATGTCTTTGAGATATAAAGCTATTTTGGTTGTTGACATTGCTTGACTATCATGTTACATGTTAGTATATCTCCTACATTTTACAGTTTACTTTCACACCGTATAATTTTTGTACAATCGCTGATCTCTTTAACGGCATTTGCAAATTTTATTTTAGATTATATTCTTAAGTTACATTAACAGTTTCACACTCAAGGTATTCGGTGTAACTGCCCACATATCGAGTTTATTTAAATAATTTATAACTTGGTTTCGTTGACAACTAGAATACATTTTCTGAAGATAAGAAACTCCTGTATTATGAGCTTTTTTTGTTCAGTTCTTACCCCGTCCATTGCTAAACGCTGTACCGTTTTCCTATAACCTGTTTGCGATCAAGCAATATACTCTTTTACTCTTTTACTTGTTTCAGTCATTTGACTGCGGCCATGCAGGAGCACCGCCTTTAGTCGAGCAAATCGACCCCAGGATTTATTCTTTGTAAGCCTAGTACTTATTCTATCGGTCTCTTTTTGCCGAACCGCTAAGTTACAGGAACGTAAACACACCAGCATCGGTTGTCAAGCGATGTGGGGGGGGGACAAACAAACACACACATATATAGCATCTATTTCAAAACGGGGGCACCAGTATTTTCTTAACGAAACACTAACGAAACACTTTGAAACTTGGAACACTGGTAGAATGTGTCATATAAAACATCTTTTACTCTTAGACTTCTTAACAAAAAAACGTACATCGCAAGTTATTCCATGTTAAAGTTGTCGTATTTCTGTAATTTCAACCAATCACTGACGTCTATTCAGCTGAATAGAGTTACTGCTGGGCGGTCATAAAAATGTTATTCCCTGTGACATATTTCATCCGGTTTAATCGTAATTTATACGCATATATTGTTTATATAATAAATTACGCTGTGCGTATCTATGTGTGTAACAATTTTAGAGTTCGGATTCTAGAGTTAGGGTTAGAGGATTAATATGATATACACCGTTACAGCGCTAACTGCTTTCAACTGAATAGACGTCAGTGATTAGTAGAAATTATCGAAATAAGACAATTTTTTTACATGAAATAAATTCGAATACAAAAATTTTTTTCTGTTCTATAACACAAAATAGATAAGTATACGAAGTTTGAAAGTCTTTCGGTACCAAAAACACTACATAAAACATAAATGAAAACTGGTGCCCCCGTTTTGAAATAGATCCCATATATATATATATATATATATATATATATATATATATATATATATACATATACATATATGATAGATAAATAGTTAGATAGATAGATAGATAGATAGATAGATAGATAGATAGATAGAGAGAGAGACGAGGAGTGGATGAGCTAGTTTTATTGCATTCAGACTTGAAGTTGAAGTTCTAATCTTATCAAACGTACGTCACCAAATCTTAATGAAGACTACATGAGCGGTACAGCTGTGTATTGTAAGATTTATGGGATAATTATATTGTAACAACATTTTAATGTCATTGATTTAGATGTAGACACTCATTTAACCACACCCACTATAAAAAAAAAACCCAGCAACGGCACGATATGACGTGGATGTCGTTCGGTCTGGTGAAAATAGCAGCCAATTCTGTTTCGAATCACAATTTTGCTGATCTATTAATGACTATATTGTGATAATGTGGTCCGAGATTAGTTGCATATTGAGAAAACTTGAGGGGATCATGCAGCGCTGGATTAACTGTGTGTGTTGGCACTCCGTCGCTTACGACGTCGAGGGTTCCAGTTGATCCGATCAACGGAACAGCCTGCTCGTGAAATTAACGTGCAAGTGGCTGAGCACTCCACTGACACGTGTACCCTTAACGTAGTTCCCGGGGATATTCAGCGTGACACAGTGTGACAAGACTGACCCTTTGAATTACAGGCACAATAGAAACAGGAAGTGAGAGTGAGAGAAAGTTGTGGTGAAAGAGTGCAGCAGGGTTCACCACCATCTCCTGCCGGAGCCTCGTGGAGCTTTAGGTGTTTTCGCTCAATAAACACTCACAACGCCCGGTCTGGGAATCGAAACCGCGATCCTATGACCGCGAGTCCGCTGCCCTAACCACTGGGCCATTGCGCCTCCACTGCTGGATTAACCATTAAGCAGAATAACCACATGTTCAGGGCGTCAAGGGAAACAGGGAACCACAGAAATGGTAAATGGTTTACGATACAAAAGAAATCACTTTAAGCTTGCTGAAATAATATCTAAAGTGGTTCATGTGATCGGAAATAGAATTTCAAAATATTCATAGTGTCATAGTCAGGGACGTCGCATGACTTTTAGAGTCTCATTGCCACTCGGGCCATCCTCATGCACTCGGGCCATCCTCACGCACTCGGGCCATCCTCACGCACTCGGGCCATCCTCACGCACTCGGGCCATTCTCACGCACTCGGGCCATTCTCACGCACTCGGGCCATCCTCACGCACTCGGGCCATTCTCACGCACTCGGGCCATTCTCACGCACTCGGGCCATCCTCACGCACTCGGGCCATCCTCACGCACTCGGGCCATTCTCACGCACTCGGGCCATCCTCACGCACTCGGGCCATTCTCACGCACTCGGGCCATCCTCACGCACTCGGGCCATTCTCACGCACTCGGGCCATTCTCACGCACTCGGGCCATCCTCACGCACTCGGGCCATCCTCACGCACTCGGGCCATTCTCACGCACTCGGGCCATCCTCACGCACTCGGGCCATTCTCACGCACTCGGGCCATCCTCACGCACTCGGGCCATTCTCACGCACTCGGGCCATCCTCACGCACTCGGGCCATCCTCACGCACTCGGGCCATTCTCACGCACTCGGGCCATTCTCACCACATTCACCCATCTTTCGACAAATTTACTGGGGGTGGGGGATGCAGCACATTCCTTCCTTCCTCTGCGAACGGAATTTTAAAAAGGTCAATGAGGGCTTGGGCTCAGAGGAAAATGTCTTTATTCAGTCCTTTCAATTTTGTTCGCCACACCTCATATGATGATGATGATAATAATAATAATAATAATAATAATAATAATAATAAAACTACTGAATAATAATAATAATAATAATAATAATAATAATAATTATAATAATAATGATAATAATAATAATAATAATAATAATAAATATTTTGCATGAATTACTCTCTCTGCAAATACAACTCTATTCACTCAGTCTTATAGATTATGTGATACGCAGACATCGGGTATTTTTTAATTGCATTTTCAGGTGCCCATGATGTTTCTGGTTGAGATTTGGGAGCAACTTCTGTAAATTAAAGCAAAGGTAAAAACGTAACAACAACAACAACAACAATGGGTACAAGAGCTACCTGCTCTTAATTTCGTCTTTATTGAAAGATGTGACGTATGTTTGTTGATGTATTCTCTGAAATCAGTCAGTTGAAGGCAATTTAGCTCAAGTCAGCCGAATACGTGTGTACTGTAAAAATAAGAAAAACTAGACAAAACACAAAAATAAATAATACAAATTGTTTAATGCTCAGCTTTGAGAGAACGAACGAAAAAAAAAAAAGATTTAGTATCTTATCTTTTATTTTTTATTTGTTTTTGTCAATAGACTGCGGCCATACTGGGGCACCGACTTGAAGAATTTTTAGTCGAATGAATCGACCCCCTAGGACTGTCTTTTTTAGCTTTGCTTTAAGCCAGGTACTTATCCTATCGATGTATTTTGCCGAACCGCTAAGGTACGGGGACGTAAACATACCAACATCGGTTGTCAAGCGATGGTGGAGGCCAAACACAGACACAATAGCACACATGCATGCACACATATAAACACATACACACACACATATACACCCACATATATATGTGTGTGTGTGTGTGTGTGTGTGTGTGTATGTATGTATGTATGTATGATGGGATTCTTTCAGTTTCCGTCTAACAAATCCACTCGCAGGTTACGACCAGATGCTATACTCTAAGGATATCTATGCAGCAGAAACAACTTTCGGACAGAGCCTTAAAGTGGATATTTATTTCTTTATTGCACAGAAGGGGCTAAACATAGAGGGGACAAACAAGGACAGACAAAAGGATTAAGTCGATTACATCGACCCCAATGCATAACTGGTTCTTATTTAATCGACCCCGAACGGATGAAAAGTAAAGTCTACCTCGGTGGGTTTTGAGTTCAAAACGAAATACCGACAGACGAAATACCGCTAAACATTTCGCCCCGCATTCTAACGATTCTGTCCGCCCACCGTCTTACTGTGTGTTATCTATATATATATAAAAATGAGAATGTGTGTCTGTCTGTCTGTCTGTCTGTGTGAATCCCTAAAACTCGAGAACTACACAACCAATTTCATTCAAATTTTACACATACCTTACTTAGGGTTCCAGTTGTGTTTTAGTCAAAAAATTTTTTTAACTTTTTGCAGAGTTCGAGCACACGGCAACATAATATCTCCTCCACTATTTAAGTATTACGTGTCAAAAGTGAAACAAAAACACTCATGTCAAATACTTTCACTTTAAAAATGAAACTATTCCACTAACTGAAACAATCACATTTCGATACTGTAATGACAGATACTTTCAGAGAGAGAGAAAGAGAGAGAGATAGATGTATATGTATACATATAGATGTATATGTACACGTATATGTATATATATATATATATATATATATATATATATATATATATATATATATAGATCTATATGCATACATGTATATGTATACATATGTGTAGATGTATATATATATATATATATATATATATATATATAGATAGATAGATAGATAGATGTACATGTAATATGTACACATATATACATATATATACATGCATACAGATATCTATACATATATACACCCATCACACACACATACACATGCACACAAACACACACATTAGTCATTTGTTTTCTTATCCAAAACTACGTCAAAAGTACTGAATGGATCTTTATGAAATTTGGAAATTATATTCTTTGCATAACGGCCATAACTCCCATGAAAATTCATATATTTTTGATGTTGATGAAATTTTAACCCGAACATAACAGATGAGCATTATTTAGAAAATGATGTCACACGTTATCGAGGCTACCATTTTTTCTGGATGTGCAAAAGGGGATGACGTCTTTATTCCAAGAATTCCTCTTGCTCCATCAGGAGCAGACATTCCTTTTACATTCAGAAGACTACAATTCCCCCTTCGTGTGACTTTTGCCATGTCCATAAACAAATCTCAGGGTCAAACACTGTCTGTAGCTGGTCTTCTCTTGGAAGAGCCCTGCTTCTCACATGGACAACTGTATGTTGGCTGCTCAAGAGTGGGCAGCAAAAAAAACATATTTGTATATGCTCCACAAGAGAAAACAAGGAACATTGTTTACAACGAGGTGTTATAATCACAACAGCAAGAAAGTATGTACATGATCACCTTCTTTTACGAAACTTCATTGACTTTCATATATTTATATTGATATACATATATATACGTGTGTTTGGGTGCGTGTGTGTATATACATCTCTATATATAAAGATGATGCGTAGTCTAGACGGCGTTTTTAGATTTCATTATTCTCTTTAACCCGGGCAACGCCGGATATTTCTGCTAGTCTATATATATAAAAATGAGAATGTGTCTGTCAGTCTGTCTGTCTGAGTGAATCCCTAAAACTCGAGAACTACGCAACCAATTTCATTGAAATTTTACACATGCCTTACTTAGGGTTCCAGTTGTGTTTTAGTCAAAAAAAATTTTAACATCTTGCAGAGTTCGAGCCCCACGGCAACATAATATCTCCTCCACTATTTAAGTATTACGTGTCAAAAGTGAAACAAAAACACTCATGTCAAATACTTTCACTTTAAAAATGAAACTATTCTACTAACTGAAACAATCACATTTCGATACTGTAATGACAGATACTTTCAGAGAGAGAGAAAGAGAGAAAGAGAGAGAGAGAAAGAAAGAGAAAGAGAGAGAAAGAGAGAGAGAGAGAGATGTATATGTATACATATAGATGTATATGTACACGTTATTCCACTAACTGAAACAATCACATTTCGATACTGTAATGATAGATACTTTCAGAGAGAGAGAAAGAGATAAAGAGTGAAAGAGAGAGAGAGAGAGAGAGAGATGTATATATATATATATACATATACATGAATATGTACACGTATATGCATACATATATATATATAGATATAGATCTATATGCATACATGTCTATGTATACATATGTGTAGATGTATATATATATATATATATATATATAGATGTACATGTAATATGTACACATACATACATATATATACATGCATACAGATATCTATACATATATACACCCATCACACACAAACACATGCACACAAACACACACATTAGTCATTTGTTTTCTTATCCAAAACTACGTCAAAAGTACTGAACGGATCTTTATGAAATTTGGAAATTACATTCTATGTATAACGGCCATAACTCCCATGAAAATTCATATATTTTTGATGTTGATGAAATTTTAACCCGAACATAACAGATGTAATTCAACGGTCCAACAGTGTAAGACTACCCTTTCAGATATACTTTCATTGTGATTTCTGCAATGTGGTGCATAAATTGTCAAGTAAATGAGACGCATCTTTGCCTCCACTGATTCACTTGCAAAGTGTTGAGTAAAATTATTTCGTTGCAGACCTCCTTTGGGTCTTTTTATTATCACTGCGACACACATAGTCCCCTGTTGGTAACATTGATTTCAAGGCCCTCCTAGATGAGAGACTGGCATTCCACTTAATGTCTATGTTCCATGCTAGCATGGATTGGAGAGTTATTAATGTAGAAATATGGTATCGTAGCTACTAACAGTTGAGGGTTGCGTAGTCTAGACGGCGTTTTTAGATTTCATTATTCTCTTTAACCCGGGCAAAGCCGGGTATTTCTGCTAGTTCTATAATAAAGAAGCTTTTAAGAATGAACGATTCTGCATTCGCACTTTTAATGTCTTATATATAAGTGCGTGTGTGTGTGTGTGTGTGAGCGCGTACTTTTATGTTCAGTTGTGATAAAAACTACTTGACGTGAATCTCATGGGTTACTCTATATATACATACATACATACATACATACATACATACATACATGCATACATACATACATGCATGCATACATACATACAAACATACATACATATATACATACAAACATACATACATACATGCATACATACATACATACATACACACATACATACATACATACATACATACATACATACATACATACATACATACATACATACAGGAATGTGTAGATAGAGAGACGGACAGGCAGATGGACAGAAAGACAGCTAGATACATGCATGCATACATATATACATTTCTACATACATACATATATACTTACATACATGCATACATATATATATATATATACACATTTATGCGCACATGGACCCATACACACATACACACAAGCACGCCCGCGCGCACCTACCTTTGTATGTATTGTTTGTCCCTACACAATTCACACTGAATGACAAATTAAACTAGTCGGTCAGAAGCCACACCTTGCGTTTGCTACTTTCATACTAACACACACACACACACACACACATTCAACTACATACACGAATACAAACATACAGACACAAATATACGTAGCCATGCACTCACACGCACTCATATACGCTTGTTTACATACATACACACATACATACATACATACATACATACATACATACATACATACATACATACATACATACATACATATCTATGTTAGAGTCCGGCTCTTTCTCTATGGACAAGAAATACAGAAATGAAACTTATTGATAACATACATACATACATATATACATACATGCATGCACACATGCACACACATACCACTACAAGCATTACCGCAACAACCACCTCAACCATTGTCACAAACAACCACCACGAACACTGCCACAGTCGGCGTGGCTGCCTTCATGCACACACACACACACACACACACACACACACCCTGAATACAAAGGCACAAAGGCAGCGAACTGGCAGAAATGTTAGCACGCCGGGCGAAATACTCAGCGGTATTTCGTCTGCCGCTACGTTCTGAGTTCAAATTCCGCCGAGATCGACTTTGCCTTTCATCCTTTCGGGGTCGATTAAATAAGTACCAGTTACGCACTGGGGTCGATATAATCGACTTAATCCCTTTGTCTGTCCTTGTTTGTCCCCTCTGTGTGTAGCCCCTTGTGGGTAGTAAAGAAATAACACACACTGAATACAAATCGTTGCTGTTAGCTCGCACTTTATAACCGGTCTCTCGCGCGCGCTCATACACACACACACACACACACATTCATTCACACACACACACACACACACACACGTACGCACGCACACAAAAACGCACATAGCTTACGTTGTCTTGTCACACATGCACGCGCGCACAATTTCTGTCTGTGTGTCTCTCACTTCACACACTCACACATACATAAGGCACACACATACACATACATAGAAATCAAGACACACACACACGCACACAAATTCTGGCACACACAAATGCTCACACATACATAGACACATACATACACACACCACATACACACATAGGCGCACGCACGCACATACGCATACATAGACACACATACACGCATCACATACCTCAAAAGCCAAACACACACACACACACACACGCACAAACACACACACCTACACCACATACACACACACATACACATACAGACACCCACACACATATGATTGTGTAACCCATACACGTACACATCTTTTATATTCATATTCTAAGCAAACGATTTTAAAATTCTTGAAATATTTCAGAAGGTAC
This sequence comes from Octopus bimaculoides, assembly GCF_046866305.1. Classification (NCBI taxonomy): domain Eukaryota; kingdom Metazoa; phylum Mollusca; class Cephalopoda; order Octopoda; family Octopodidae; genus Octopus; species Octopus bimaculoides. The sequence goes on from NC_142942.1 coordinate 50,607,647, forward strand.
GAAACGAAATCAGAGTTGGCAGGATCGAACGTGTGTCTACTTCCTTTCTTTTGTGTTTTGTTAAAGGAAATTCAGTATCGCTTTACTTCACAAGAGGTTATTAGTATTTGAAGCGAGTAAAAACTGCATAGTTGTACGGTAATCCTATCCCAGATAAACCGATAATTTATTCTGCTTAACGAATTTATCTTGCATCTAAAATTAAATCCTGTAATGTGAGCTTTTCCTTTAAAAGATATTGAGGTGGGCTATCAGAGTGATTTACCTGTAATTTTTTTTTATATATAACAGCCAACTGTTATATAAAAACATAGAGGACTTTCTCGTGGAGAGGAACGATACTTTGTATGTGGCTGCTCTCTTCTTTGAGACAAATTTAATGCATATGTTTCGCACTATTGTCATGAATTCTTTAAATTTTATATCAATGTCTTGCCTAGAGAGACTTTTAGGCTAATTTTTCTGGATAATCCGATTTTCGATTGACTTCCAGTCAGCCTTCTAGAGAGAAGACAAAGAGACAAAATAGACTAGCAAAAATTACTAGATACCCTTAATTATAATTTTGAATAATTACTACCTTTCATGGTTTTTATTCCCATGCTGGCCACTTGATAAAATCGATATTTAAATATCGATCTTATCCTTATTTATATAAATTGATATTTTTATATATATGTATGTTTGTATGTATGTATGTATGTATGTGTATAATACAAATATTATGTGAGTATATGCATATATACGTACATGTATGTACATACCTACATCTACATGTATATATAGATGCATATCTGGGTACAGGACGTCACAAAAAAACGTGGACAAAATGAAAAATAGAACATAAACAGAGCACAGAAAACACACAGGCCATAGAGAACATTTCCTTCATCAGCTGTCACCATTCTAAAACTAAGCGTTTCGAAGAGTTACACACACACACACACACACACACACACATATGTATGTATGTATGTATGTATGTATGTATGTATGTATGTATGTATGTATGTATGTATGTATGTATGAATGTATGTACATATCTGTGTGTGTGTCTTTGTGTATGTGTTTGTCACTCCACTACCGCCTAGACAACCGGTGTTGAAGTGTTTACGTCCACGTAACATTAGCGGTTCGGCAAAAGGGTTCGATAGAATAAGAACTTGGCTTCAGAAATAAGATTTTCACAATTCCATGTCACACAACAAAACAATATGACCGCGAGTCCGAGCTCAAATTCGGCAACTGGCCCCGATGGTTTCCCAGCTGTCCTCTTAAAGTCGTGTAAACAAGAATTAGCAGGACCACTCCGGATACTCTTCCAGAGTTTCCTTGCAAATGGTAAACTTCCCAAAAAACTGACGGAAGGCACCATATGTCCTATCCATAAAGGTGGAAGCAGAGCAGAGGCTGGGAACTACAGGCCCATCTCTCTGACTTCACATATTAGCAAAGTCATGGAACGAATTGTCAGAAGGAGATTGATTGCGTTCCTAGAAGGGAATGACTTGCTGAATGAGACCCAGCATGGTTTCCGTCCAGGTAGAAGCTGCCTCACGCAGCTCTTGCAGCATTATGACTGGGTCCTGAAGCAGCTACTTGACCATTCAAATGTTGATGTGATATATCTCGACTTTGCAAAAGCCTTTGACAAAGTTGATCATGGCTTGATATGTCACAAGCTGCGAAACCTTGGCAGAGCTGGTAAATTAGGAGAATGGCTGCATGACTTCCTGAATGGTAGAAGTCAGACAGTTGCAGCCAATGGAGAACTATCTAGGGAAACGCAAATATTGAGCAGTGTTGAGCGCAGGTGGGGGAGATATGTAATAATATACATATGGAAAATACTGGAAGGACTGGTGCCAAACTTTGGCATCAAGTACTACAGGAATGCCCCGCACGGGTCGCCACTGCATGGTGCCAAAGGTACCGTCCACTGCATCTCACATAAGAACGAGATACTGCAGCAGCCTCGGTTTCAGAGGACCTCAGCTCTTCAATGCCCTGCCAAAACATTTGAAAGACCTGCAAGACATGGATGTGGAGGACTTCAAGACAAAACTCGACGCTTTCCTCTCCACGATACCAGACGAACCAATGGCTCGAAATGAGACACAGTTTAGGGCAGCGATGTCAAATTCTCTTATACACCAGATGTGCCATCAAAACTCTTGATTGGACTATATCAGGTGGGGGAGAAGAGCCATGCAAGGAACGCGAAGAGAGCACAGCATAAAGACGGAAAATCACGGTGGTGCTCCAGCATGACCACAGCCACTTGGCTGAAACCCATAAATAAATAAATAATATATATATATATATATATATATATATATATATATATATATATATATATATATATATATATATGTATATATATGTGTGTGTGTGTGTGTGTGTGTGTGTGTGTGTGTGTGTGTGCGCGCGTGTGTGTATATGTGTGTATGTATGTATGTATGTATGTATGTAAGTATGTATGTATGTATGTATGTATGTAAGTATGTATGTATGTATGTATAGTAACCTCTCGCCATATCGCGGTTAACCTATCACAGTTTATTATTTAAGCTTGCGTCGATTTCCCCGTGGGGTTGTTTTGAATTTATAATAAAATAAATATATATATACACAGTAGTTTCTACTTCGCTGATTTTCACCTATCGCGAAGGTTATTGGGACGTAACACCCGCACCAGTCGAAGGATTACATATATATATATATATATATATATATATATATATATATATATATATATATATATATATATATGATAAATTTACATTGCATACCGAATTTCATGGCACGTCACGAGTTTCTTATTGTATTTTATTTCATTTCATTTATTTTTCTTTCTTTCTACCCTCATAACATGCAGGAAAGCTTACCTTGTAACACATACAGTCTCACGACAACGATTCGATTACAAGTAAACAGATACAACTAATCCCACTCCTCTTTCTCTCTCTTACCTGCGCCTTCCTTCCCTCTCTTAGCTCATTCTCCTACTACTACTCTCTTTTTGCAACTGTTTGTTCCTCTCTACTTCCTCTTGCCTGCACTTCTACTTCGCATACTCTCTTTCTCTCTGTCTCTCTCTTTCTTTCTCTCTGTCTCTCTCTTTCTTTCTCTCTCTCTCTATATATATTTTACTTATGTCCCTCGTTCCCTTTCTCTCTCACTCTGCCTTACATATCTGTCTTCTTTCCTTTCTTTTCTACCTTCAATACATACACACACTATCTCACATTCACACCTACTCGCAAGCCAGCTTCGAGTCAGTTTACGGAATCTTAGCTTTTACACCGACACCAATATTTCTTTGATCTTGGATTTTTCGTCTGGAAGGAATCCACAAGTAAGAGCTTTTCTTGTTGTAGATGTTGCTGTTGTTGGTGATGTTGATGTCAGCGGTGGTTTTTTTTTTTGTTTTTTTTGTTTCTTGGGGTATTGGTGACGGCGACGCGGACTTTGTTGATAGAATTCTCAATGTTACTATGTCAATGATGTCGAAGTCGCTATGTACAAAAGTTTTTGAGTGTGTGTGTTTGTGTGTGTGTATATATAAGACTAGTGTAACAATAATTGCATTATATATATATATATATATATATATATATATATATATATATAAACAAATAGTAAATGAGTATATGCATATATACGTACAGGTATGTGCATACCGACATCCACCTGTATGTATAGGTGCATATCTGGGTACAGGACATTGCAACAAAACGTAGACAAGAAAACACAAGCCACATAGAGAACATTTTCCTTCATCAGCTACCCCCGTTTTAACACCGGCGTTTCGAAGAGCTGGGTAGGACGCATCGTTAAAACGGCTCTTCCCATGGACCGCAAATTAAATACACACATAAACACGTAGACATTTACATACATAGTCGCAGGTGTGGCTGTGTGATAAAAAGCTTGCTTCCCAACCACAAGATTTCAAGTTCAGTCACACTAAGTAGCACCTTGGACAAGTGTCTTTTGCTATACGCGTATGTATGTATGTCATTATTTCAGTTTATTTTAAGGTTTTTTGCCAATAGAGAAAGAATCGGTTTCTAACCTAGATCCAAGTCTCCTCCATTGGAATTTCAACACCAACAGGGTATTTTTGTTTGTATGTATGTATGTTTTATGTGAATATGTATGTATGTATGTATGTATATATGTAATTGTGGATGCACATGGCTTTGTGGTTAGGGTGTTGCAGTTATGATTGCGTAATCGTGTTTTCGATTTCCAGACCAGTCGTCGTGTAGTGTTCTAGTGCAAAACACTTCATTTTACGTCGCCCTGCGCTCATTTCGTCATCTGATATGTGGCACGTCGTGTACCTGTACAGGTAATGTTGATTTGATGGTGTACGAGAGGTGGGTAGTAAACTTATGTGCAGCACAATTATTTGACCACTATAAACAATTCACCTGTGTGGTTGTTCAGCAAGAAATTGCAGAACCCACCCTCATACATCAATTAACGACGGGTGAGTCCATATATATATGTGTGTGTGTGTGTGTGTGTGTGTGTGTGTGTGTGTGTGTGTGTGTGTGTGTGTGTGTGTGTGTGTGTGTGTGCGTGTGTGTGTGCATATATGGGTACACGATGTCACAAACCGTAAACAACATGAAATATACGAAAACAAATGAGTTGAATACGCAAACAACGAGAGAAACAAATGGAAAACAGGACAAGCAACATAAAGAACGACCCTTCATCAGTTGTCGGCTGTCGATCTATTCCTCATTTCGAGCATTGAACGACAGTATGAGTCTTCGAACGCAGTTGCTCCCACAAAAGCCAATATATAAATAGATAGATAGATAGATAGATAGATAGATAGATAGATAGATAGATAGATAGATAGACAGATAGATGGGTAGGTAGGTAGATAGATAAATAGATAGATAGATAGATAGATAGATAGATAGATAGATAGATAGATAGATAGATAGATAGACATGTCGATAGGGAAGGAGGAAGATAGGTAGGTAAGTAGACTTACACACACACGTTTGCATGTATGTGTCGACGGATGGATGTTTATGTGTGCGTATGCGTTTAAATATATGTGTGTACTTGTTCGTCGTTGTGAATGTACCCAAAGGCATAATGTGTGTTTGTCTTAACCCTGTGCTTCTCATGGTGGGCGTTACTCACCCACCGTCCCACTCTGGGCGGCTGTGAAAATTTTCATATGGGTTTTGAGGACAAAGAGAGCAAAAAGGGCGAGAGATTCATGTGTACTGTTACTTAAGCCTATGTTTTGCTTATGGACATATTGAATCGCACGGTGGGAGAAATCGAAACCACATTCTTACGACCATGAGTGCAACACCCTAACCACTAAGCCACGCGTGTCCCCTCTATTTGAATCACTACCTAAATATGAAAAATTAAATTATTGATTAATAAATAATAAGTTTCTTATACTCTTTACTTGTTTCAGTCACTTGACTGCGGCCATGCTGGAGCACCGCCTTTTAGTCGAGCAAATCGACCCAGGACTTATTCATTGTAAGCCTAGTACTTATTCTATCGGTCTCTTTTGCCGAACCGCTAAGTTACGGGGACGTAAACACACCAGCATCGGTTGTCAAGCGATGTTGGGGGACAAACACAGACACACAAACACACACACACACACACACACACATACATACATATATATATGTATGTATATATATATATATATATATATATATATATATATATATATATATATATATATATATATATATATATATATATATATAAGATATTACGATAAACTATTTATTTGTCACAACAACGATAGCAATAACGTCAACATGAACAATAATAATGATCCTTTCTACTACAGGCACAAGGCCTGCAATTTGGGGAGGACAGGGCAAGTCGATTACATCGATCTCAATACGTAACTGGTACTTATTTTACCGACACCGAAAGGATGAAAGGTAAAGTCGACCTCGGCGTAATTTGAACTCAAATGTTGCATTTGAAAAAAGAAACATTAAAATTGTCTTTTTAAGTTTTAGAATATTTATTTGTTTAATCAAAATATGATCCTTGTTCATTTATGACCTTCATCCAACGTTCCTCTGAGGCATATATTCCATCCTCAAAGAATTTGTCATCTTTTACACTGATAAACTGTTCGAATGCTTCAACTGCCATTCAATTCATCATGCCGAATAACTAACTGATTTTAGTCTCCTTGTTGGTTCATCTTTAAGGCTTTCATTTCCTGAACGAAATCCTTGGAATCATCTCTGAACAGTTCTAATGTCAACAGAATCGTTACCAAAAGCCCGCTTGATGTTTCGTAGAGCTTCGGTGGCAGAGTGACCCAACTTGTATTTGTACAAGAAAATCACTCGGTATTGTTCAGTTGTCAACATTGTCAGAAGAGCTGTGGGTAGCAATTTTGAATAATAGTATTGCCAAGAAAGAAAAAAGAGTTAAAAGTAAATGCAAGCATATACATAAAAACTCATTAAAAATTCATCTATAGGTAACTCATAAGAAACCCATTTAAAATACATTTCATGTGAGACAACCTAATACATACACACACACACACACATATACATACAAACACACACACATACATACATACAGTGTATGATTGGTAAATTGTCACTATTTTATATTTTTAATTTCGCGCATGCACAATGTTTTTGATTTTGTCGACTACACAGTATAGTAGAGTCAGTTGGGCACCGTCTATGAGGAAAACAGCACCATGACGCAATTCACTCTGCCAGATAATTGGAAACGACATATGTGTACTGCTTGGTATTCGCGCTGGAAGCTCCAATATGAACATTTCAGAGTATTTCGGTATCAATCTGAGGACAGCGCAATCCGAGGATTACGTACCGAGAGTGATAAAAATCAAACGTCCAGTCAGCATCATGGTGTTTAAAGTGATCACTAGTCATGGTGATGTTATGTCTCCATTCATCTTTCCACACGACCTCTGAATCAAAACGGAGGCCTATATCAAGTGCCTGGAGGAGGTAGTGCTGTCCTGGGTCAAGAGGGTGACTGCTGGAAGACCCTATGTCTGGCAACAGGACTTTGCACCCTGCCACACAAGCAGGAGAACCCAGTCATGGCTGTCAGGTAATTTCTGCGACCACATCACCCCTAACATCTGGCCACCTAACTCCCAAGACTGCAACCCCCTTGGTTATAATTTGTGGGGCGCAATTGAGCGAGAGACCAACAAAGATCTTTGTAACACCAAAGATGAACTGAAGGCAAGGATTATGGCAGCATTCACCAGCTTAAACAAGGAGACTGTCCGGAAGAGTTGCAAGAGATTCCGAAGTCCTCTCGAGGCCGTGGTTGAAGTCAATGACGATTTTATTGAATAAAATTTACTCTAGTATTTCAAGGTATCTGTATGTTATTTTGGTAAATATATCTGTTAAAACGACATGTCAATGTTATTTCATTTTTGCATAATTTAGACGACAGTTTATTCACCGGACCCTTTCTCTCTCTCTCTCTCTCTCTCTCTCTCTCTCTCTCTCTCTCTCTCTCTCTCTCTCTCTCTCTCTCTCTTTGTGTGTGCGTGCGTGCGTGTGTGTGTGTATCATGTAGGCATGTATAAACATATACGATTCATGTAACATGCTGTACTAACTGTGAAGAGGACACAGTCCAGTGACATGATTTCAGCATACCCTGGTTCGGGTGGTTACATGTTAATAACCCATAGCTGAGGTCCTAACAGGTGCTACTATTTCGAGTCAGAGGAGATCTAGGAACAATAGCGGCTCAGAAGTGATTCCACACTCTTTAAAACACTCGAACTGCCGAGCCGGGCCCTACTACCGGATTCAGTTTTAAAATATCTAGGACAAGATGTGTGTGTGTATTGGCACTCCGTCGCTTACGACGTCGAGGGTTCCAGTTGATTCGATCAACGGAACAGCCTGCTCGTGAAATTAACGTGCAAGTGGCTGACCACTCCACAGACACGTGTACCCTTAACGTAGTTCTCGGGGATATTCAGCGTGACACAGTGTGACAAGTCTGACCCTTTGAATTACAGGCACAACAGAAACAGGAAGTAAGAGTGAGAGAAAGTTGTGGTGGAAGAGTACAGCAGGGTTCGCCACCATCCTCTGCCGGAGCCTCGTGGAGCTTTAGGTGTTTTCGCTCAATAAACATTCACAACGCCCGGTCTGGGAATCGAAACCGCGATCCTATGACCGCGAGTCCACTGCCCTAACCACTGGGCCATTGCGCCTCCACAGGACAAGATTACCTCATGCTAAAACCGTTCAACTAGATCCGTACTCAACCTGCTGAAGGTAGTGGGCCAAATCTTTTACAAATCACTCCCTGACACTTTGAGTATTGTGCGAAATGCTAAGATAATACGTTTCTTCTTTGTGTTATCTACGGACTGATGACCACAGTGTCCATAAACATAGGATTGTGAGAGATTAATGGAGAAGCCAGGTGTGTTGACGTGGTTGGCTACAGGTTTGTCTGGAATGTAATGAAGAACACTGCATACAATTGCTTGTCGGATCGATCTCTCAAACGACAGCCTGTTCTTTCTCAATATACTGATTACCTTAAAATTACTACAGCTGGCCTACTCGTTCTGTGACTACAACCAAGTTGGACGCACAGAAAATCTCGACAACGTATTGATCCGACCACGTGTATTAATGTTTATCCAATGTAATTATGTATCTGCATAACAAATTGTATAAATTATTTATTTAATAGAAACTAAAGATTTGCAAACCACTTGACTTCGGGATTCGATCTCACATGGCGCCGTAACTGTTTTTAAGTTTCTTTTACCGTACCAATATCTTGTCGGTAAACTTCAATAGACAGAAACTATGCAGATCTCTCTCTCTATCTCTCTCTCTCTCTCTCTCTCTCTCTCTCTCTCTATCTATCTATCTATCTCTATTTCTCTCTCTCTCTCTCTCTCTCTCTCTCTCTCTCTCTCTCTCTATATATATATATATATATATATATATATATATATATATATATATATATATATATATATATATATTATATATACATATATATATACATACATACATATATCTATCTATATGTATGTGTGTGTGATATACATAGCGTGTTCGGGATAAATTTGTCGATTTTTTATGTCTCTTTTTTTTCAGGAACAGCTCCATGTATGGGTGAAGAGTTAACAGCGTTGGAGAGCATAAACATTAAGTGGCAATTGAGAAAAAATTAGCTGACATGGAGGATAGGAAGCTACCTGAATATTGGAAAAGTGTTACCTGTGCCATGTTGATTCGTGCATGGTATCAAAATGCTGGCATCATTACTGCTGCCCAGTATTCTGTAACACTGTGAAGGCTGTAAGACATGACATGACAGCTGCAACGGAGACTACGAAGCCGTAGTCAGCAGCAAGGAACACAGCGGACGTCCTGAATGCGTCCACACACCGGAATTTATCCAATAACTACAAGGAACAGGGCCTTAGGCTCAATTCAGACGGCTGTATGAAGCTGCCGGAGACTGGTCAATCCCTGACCGAAAAGAGTTGCTGAAGGAAGACCGTATGTGTGACAGGAGGATTCGGCTCTTTGCTATACTTCCGGAAAGAGTCAGCAGGGGTTGTCAGAAAATTTTTACGACTTTACCAGCCCCAGTTTCTGGTCTCCTGGTTCCCCCGAGTGTAAGCTCGTGGATTACTATGTGTAAGGCACGGTTGAGAAAGACACCAATCGCTCTCCCTGCAACACCAAGGCCAAACCGGTAGCCAAGATCAAGGAGGTGTTCAAAAATCTTTCAAGGAACACCACTATCCCCTGCCGGAGCCTCGTGGAGCTCTAGGTGTTTTCGCTCAATAAACACACACTGAGAATCGAAACCGCGATTCTATGACCGCGAGTCCACTGCCCTAACCACTGGGCCATTGCGCCTCCACACTTCAATATACAGCTTATTTATAACCCTTTGTTACTCGCGTTTCTTTTCTTAACCATTCCTCAGTCAAAGACAGCTTGCAGGATGGACAGCTCTCTCTCTCTCTCTCTCTCTCTCTCTCTCTCTCTCTCTCTCTCTCTCTCTCAGTCGAAATTTATCAGTGTTGTTCGACATGGTGTTAACTTCCAGTTTGTTCGGTGATCGGAAGGAATACTGGTTCATTGCGTTCTGATTTATCATATGCCGACGTGCGTAATCATGTGTGCATACCACTAGTGTACGCTCTAAACTAGGTTTATAGCTTTATAAACCTTGATCAACTAGCTATAAAGAAAGGAAAACGGTTCGAGGTGTTTCAGGTTTTTGTACGTGTTTATGGATATTATTAGCATATATATGTGTCTGTGTGTGCGTGTGTGTGTATGAGTATGTGTGTACGTATATATTTATACATATACGATTATGCATATGCGTATACGCCAATATGTATATACATATAAGCTCGTATACACACGCTGACATTTATGTGTATGTATGTACGTATATATATATATATATATATATATATATATATATATATATATATATATATATATAGAAGAGCTCTCATATATTTTGAAACATGTGTAGGAATTAAAGGAACTTTTATTTATATGCGTTTTGCTCCATTAATTTTATTATTCATATATATATATATATATATATATATATATATATATATATATGTAAGGGACGACCGTTCGAACTCATAAAAGGAGAAATGGTGACGAATGGAAAAACAGAGGACTCCTTTTATTTAAACGTGTCACACGGTCGAACATACAAATATATATCAAAGATGATGATATACATGATATGTTATGCGACGATAACATATGTGACCAGTAATGAAAGACCACAACCGTATAAGATGAATAACAGAGATATTTATTATGGCGTTAAAGATGTATGTCTGTGTGAGAGTGTGAATGCGACATATAAGAACATAATCAAAGACAGGCCGTCATACAAAGAAAAGTGTGTATGTGAGTGATACATGTGTGTGTATGTTATTACAGCAGAGAGAAAGAGAGTCAATAACACGTGAACAATTATACCAGTTCTTGGGTACACAATAATATGAATCTGTATGTGAAGTGAGTTGGCTGAGTTTGGCAGAGCTGATCACTAGTTGTGATGTCGTGGCATCGATGCCGGGCCGTGATTCTTGTTATACAGATGTTCGTCGCTGGCTGAGAATTTCTTGTCTGTTTAAGAACTCTTGTCTGTTTATTTACCGTGGTGAAGCTGAGTCACCTAACAGAATCGAAGAGAGAGATGTGCCGCGGAGGTTTGGTTTGGTATACATAGTAAGTCATGTTGACGCTGGTGGTGATTGATGCTTGGTAGAAATCGTGTTGGTCATGACGATGATGCTGGATAGTAGTCGTAGACTCTTGTTGCTGATATGGCGACGGCGGAGGTCATCGTGGCTGGACGAAGCTGCTGAAGTGGTCGCTGGCTGCTGCTGCTGTCGTGTGGTACACGGAACAGTTCTCAAAGAGAAACTGGACCGAGACCAATTTGGTTGCCGAGTTAAAGCTATTTATAACAAACTATGGGCTCCCGATGGCTTCAGAATTTTACTCTATCACGTGACTTTATTAGGGGCCGTGATTGGTCAGTTTGCGTTCTGGCGGGAAAGGTTCGTAGAATTTGCCGATTCGAATAATGATCAGTCACGTGATGACAAGGAATGGGTTCTCTACTACGCTCGCATTTATTTATATTTAAATGAGAAGATTGTATGTAATGGCGATAGTAGTTTGTATCTAATGGCGGGAGGTAGTTTCACTACATATATATATATATATATATATATATATATATATATATATATATAAGGAACTTATTGATTATATGCGTTTTGCTCCATTTATTATTATTATTTATATTAACTCAAAATACATCACTTTAACATGGAATTTCTACCCGTTAACCGGGTTTAATATCCCAGTTTTTTGTGTGATTTTTGCTACCCTGATAACTATTAACATATTTGCATTATCGAAGTTTTTCAACCAAGATAATATTAATATATACATAAATTAATATATATATATAGGCGTGCACTTACACATCCACGCTCGCGCACGCACACGCACACACACACACACACACACACACACACACACACACACACACACACACACACTTATCAAAACAGGAATTGGAAACATTTTTTGGTATCATTTATATAGGCGTGTTTTTTTATATATATATATAGTTGAAATTCACAGAGAAACAAAAGACGAAGACAGTTGTTTGAACAACAAACAGTTGTATTAGTTTGACGCTCGGGAAAGTAAAAAAGTCTTTTGTGTTTCATGTCTACACTCTTCAGCAGAAAGGAACAACAGAAAATAGACAGAGAGATAGAGAGAATAAGAAGACGTGTGGATTTAGCGATCAAGCTTAACAACTCATATATATTGTTTGAGAACAGATAATATCAGCTATGTCTTAATATTCCACTTAAATCTATTTCGTTTATTTTCTATTCTATTGAATGTTTCATACTTCTTCCAAGACAATCACCTAGACATACTCAACTAAGGAAATAAAACTCATTACATATGTTTTACTCCAAACGACCTTGTTATTTATTTAGGCGAAACGAAAATGTAAAAATGTCTTTTTTCTATAAATTAAATCTTTTGAAATTTTATTGGAAGTTTAAACCCATCAAAGATAATCCGGCGTCGAATCGTCTGTCTACCTGGGGTTTCTGTTTCATGTGTTAGGTCGTTACTCATAGCGGGAAGCCTGTACCCATGATTTTCGAAGATATTACCAAACAGGTAATGTCTATATTGTTGTTTTTCGCTTTGAACGTACGTAAATTCAAGTGTGCCAAGAAAAGTTGGGCGAGGAAATAATGCCAAGGGGTCGCTGTTCTAGGGAGAAATATTGAGTTGGAATGTAGTGCAGGGTCAATAGAAGGAGGCGTGGTAAGGTTGCATAATAAGAAGTGGACACGTGAGACTGGGTGGAGAAGTTATAAAGTTCGATAGTTCGGAGGATTGATTAGAGGTTGTTGTAGTTGTGACAGAATATTTCGCAGGAGGAGCTGTATCAGAAGCTGTCTTTATAGTGGTGGTGGTGGTGGTGGTGGAAGTGGTAGTAGTTGTAGTAGTAGTAGTAGTAGTAGTAGTAGTAGTAGTAGTAGCGGTGGTGTGGTGGGGTGGGGGGTTGTGGTGGTTTTGGTGGGGTGGGGTGGTAGTAGTAGTGTGGTGGGGGTGGGATGGTGGTAGTAGTAATAGTAGTAGTGGTGGTGGTGGTGGAGGTGGTTTTGGTGGTAGTAATAGTTGTGGTGGTGGTGGGTTTGGTAGTGTGGTGGTGGTGGTGGTGGTTTTGGTAGTAGTAGTAGTAGTAGTAGTAGTAGTAGTAGCAGCAGCAACAGCAGCACTATCCAATAGATGCGACTACTTATACATGTGGGATCACCATGGGACTTTATCTGAAGCTGCAACATGTGCAGAAAGGAAGAGATAGAAATCTGATTCTTTACTTCATGTGGCAGTCATTTCTTTATTTGCTTTTAAAAAGTGTCTCATTGCTGTTGAAAAAATGGTTGTTTTTGCAGGTCTTTGTTCATGGAGTCAAGGAAGGCTTAAAGTGGAGAATTTAAGTTGCGTATGGATGACACCCGAGTGTGGAAGGCTAAGGAAAGAGAGAAAGGTAAGATTATCTCTGTAACCTTGTTTGTTGTTTGAAGTGACTGCGAATACCAAAAGAAATGATTGACAAACATTACGTAACTACGATACAGCAGAGATGTTAGACTGTGAGTTCAAAACAAAAGATCCGTCAACGCAGGTTATCACAGAGCTGTGTAACAGGTAACATTGTTCCCAGGATATAAGAAACAGATGAAACTCGTGGACAAGAAACTTAGCGAGAAAATGCTCTCATTAGACACGTCCAAAGACAAGTGTCGTGATATTGAAATAATTTAGATTCCCAAAAAAGAGTGCGCGCGTTTATTTGTAACAACGGAGAGCAAATCACAGGCAGGCCAGTGTCTTCCGCATTGGAATACTGCATGTTGAACGGGATGGGGATTACACACGAGAAAGAAGCAGGTTGAAGCTTATGTCTCCATCACTTTTGTCATATTGACATTGAAGGACACAGAAGTTGCCCTTCTTAGCAATGGGATGCATTGGAGCAAGTGTCATTGAGGTAGATCCCCGCATATATACTGTATATATTTCTAGCTGGCAATTCGGATTCGCTTCAGGAGTGAGGTGGAGTATACAACACTGATGAGCAGAAAGGAAAAACTGCGAAATGTCGATCTATGCCGTTCGAGTTCGCTTCCGGAGCATTTTTGCTTCGCCTGTCTTTGAAGTATACTGTGTTTTTAATACGATGCGTCTTTTAAAAGATATTCCATAGAAAGATATTCCTTAGCCAAAATATCGCAGTTACAAGCGTTTAACAACACACATCCGTTATATATGTGATTTTGATAAGGATTGTATTATTGAGCTGCTTCTAATACAAATTCTGATTATATATATATGTCCTCCTGGGGCTAAAAGCAACACTATATATATATATATATATATATATATATATATATATATATATATATATATATATATATATATATATATATATATGGTGGTTGTCTACTCCTTAAACAGAGTTTGACCACCTCCTGCACCTACACCTTAGCCCTTTCATGGCGTCTGATGTGGCTTTTTAAACCAGACAGTGTTTTGAAAAAACACCCACACAGATTGCACCTCTGATTTGCACTACCAATACCTGCAAGTAAGTTCTGCTCATTGTGGATCCTAACATGTCTTTTAAGACCCCCATTGGATATACATACATACATACATACATATATATATCAGTGAAGGTACATGGCCTAGTGGTTGAAGTGTTGCACTCGCGATCTAGCGAACGTGCGTTCAATTCCTAGACTGGGTGATGCGTTGTGTTCTTGAGAATACACTTCATCTCACGTTATTCTGCAATCGCTTCGATATCTGACGCGTTGTACACCGTGCACTGTTCAGACAACGTCGATTTGATGGAGGGAGTGAAGTAATGCGCGCCACGAACATTTGATCACTATAAACGAATCGTTTGTGCAGGTTGTTCGGCAATAGGTGAACGCTCATAAGTCGCCTTCGACGGGAGAGTCCATCACACACACACACACACACACACACACACACACATATATATATATATATATATATATATATATATACATAATACAAAATGGGAATGGGACAAGAACGCAAAACATCCAAACAGTTAGGTGATACAAGAAAGGGACAACAAAACATCCAGATAGACGATACAAAGAAAACAAGGCCGATCATTCGGAGTTTTCTTTCATCAGTCGAGTTCCAGATTATCCTTGCAATTTCGGCTGGTTATACTCGAGATTGCTCCAATCTGGCCAGCCCCAAGGAAAAACTAAGCTAAGAGCATTAGATTCTTTGGAAGAAAGCAGTGAATGTATACAAAAACAAGGACGGAAAAACGAACAATGTTACACAAATACAATAAAAATAATAAAACATGATATAACAACAGGTGTCTTTCGACTAAGGACGAATTAAATTAAACTGGCGTGTGTGGAAATAAAGCCTTACGGCAGGGATACAAGGTTTCACAGGCACAGGGGGGAATATCGATGTTGCACGTACAACGGCCGGCCATGCAACGAATTCTTGATGTAGTCACAATATCTGAAGAAAGATTTTCTTAAATTAAAAAAATATGAATTATATTTAGAAAAAAAAAAGATTCTTTTCTTATCCTTCACCTCCCTTCATCTTTTCCCTCTGTCTCACTCTCGACTTCGTCTGCTTCTCCTCATTCTTTTGCTCTTCTCTTCTTCCTTCTTACACGGTTTCCTCCATCACTTCTTGTTCACGTATGAAGCTCACGGAGTCGTGCCGCACTCCGAACATGCAAATCAGAGGTGCAATCTGTGTGGGTGTTTTTTCAAAACATTGTCTGGTTTAAAAAGCCACATCAGACGCCACGAAAGGGCTAAGGTGTAGGTGCAGGAGGTGGTCAAACTCTGTGTAAGGAGTAGACAACCACCATATATATATACATATATGAGAGTGGTATTATACACGGAAAGACGATATCTGAAAATAACGTCTCCTCGACAGTTTTAATCACGCTCAAGTCTCGGTTTATTAAGAAATCTAATCCCTGTCGTTAATAATTTTCAAATATTGTTCTCGTTTACTTTCATTGTAATTTGCTGATGAACCAGTTTGTAACTATGGACGTATTTTCCTGTGTCCAAGTATTTTCTACAACGTATCCTTGGAGAGAAAACACGCATAGAAAAATACACACATAACATATACTACATACATAAATACATACAACGTACGTAGCTGTATGCGTAGCTAAACACATAGCTGTATGCGTGTTTTGGCATACATGCATGTGTGTGTGTATCCTGCGGCATGCTGGGACACACTGCCACCATGAGTTTACTCGATCACATCGATTCTAATAACTCTTAGATATCTTTATCGATGCGTGTATGTGTTGTAATTCTAATTGCTAAGTTACGCTTCTTAAAATGTATTGCTGTTTTTTTTTTTGTTAAATTTAAAACTTTTCACAAACATTTTCACGAATATTGACGCACATATAAGGTAGTCGCTATAAAAGCGGAAAAATTCGTGAAATGACTCTATATTTTCACAAGATCTATTTGAAATGAACAATAAGCGTCACAAATATATTAACACGTAAACTTTCAAAATGTCGTCCATGCGCATCGTGACAGCGTTTTAATCGAGAAATCCATGCTCGTGCGGCATTTTGAAGTGTAATTTGAGGGATGCTATTCCAAGTATTTATCAAGCACGTTTTCAATTCGTCAATGACGGTTATATGGCATCGATATTTTTTTGTATCTTTGCTAATAACAATCAGAGATAACAGAGACAATGAATGAGAAACCACCTATCGCACAGTTTGCTGTTGTCGTTGCTGATGTTGTTGTTTGTTCCTTCTGAAGCCACGCCTGGCTCATAAGGGCCGGTTTCCCGTTTCATTGGCGTATAGGTTCCCCACCTGGACGGGACGCTGGTCCGTCGCAGGCGAGCTGCTAGATGCAGGAGGAAAGAATGAGAGAAAGTTGTGGCGAAGCGAAAGAGTCCGCAGAAATTCGCCATCACTTTCTGCCGGAGCCGCGTGGAGCTTAGGTGTTTCGCTCATAAAGACACACATCGCCCGGTCTGAGGTTCGAACCCGTTATTCCTCGACCGCGAGTCCGCTGCTCTAACCACTAGGCCATGTTCCTCCACATCACACAGTTTATTGATGATCTAATTAACGGTTTTTTTTTTTGCCTTCAAATTTTCCTCTTTTCTAGCGACCACCCTTTATGTACAGACACTCACACACACGTACGTACACACATGCACACACAAAAACATATTTAACCCATTAGCACCCATGGTCCTCTTTTTAGGACCAGAAGGATAATCCATCATACTTCTGCAACACCTGAATTTTTCTGAGATATCTTTAGTTAGTCATCAAGACTGGAATGTCTTTCAAATATTGTAATAAAACTTTTTTTATATATATTTTGTATCAGATAAACTTAATACAGTTCTATATTTGAGAGATGAGGAATTATGTACATTATTTACATTCGTTACATTTGACGGATATTTGTCCTTATCTTTGTTTTTAACACAGCGATTCGGCTGATGTACTCTCCAGCCTTCATCAGATGTCCTGGGAGGATTTCGAACTTGGGTCCTCATTCCTAAGATATTTTTCCGATGTTGTTATCATTGTTGTATATTAAAAAAAAGATTTTTGGTAATAAATCAAATAAAAAAAACTTGGGCACTAATAGGTTAATATTGATTTCAAATTTTGGCACAAGGGCGGTAAATCGATTACATCGACCAGAGTAACTCAACTGGTACTTACTTTATCGACCCCTCGAAGGAGCAAAAAGCGAAGTCGATTCGTCGGAATTTGGACTCAGAACGGACGAACGGACGAAATGCCGCTAATCATTTTGTCCGGCGTGCTAACCTTTCTGCCTGTTCGTCGCCTTATATTTTATATATAACGTTATATATAACAGAGTGGAGGCGCGTGGCTTAGTGGTTAGGGTGTCAGCATCACGATCGTAAGATTGTGGTTTCGATTCCTGGATCGGGCGACACGTTGTGTTCTTGAGCAAAACACTTCATTTCACGTTGCTCCAGTCCACTCAGCTGGCAAAAATGAGCAACGCTGCGATGGACTGGAGTCCCGTCCAGCTAGTGGAACACGCGCCATTGAAACCGGGAAACCGGGTCCATGAGCCTGGCTAGGCTTTAAAAAGGCGCATTTGTTTTTTTTATATATAACAGAGTGTTCAAAACGTCTCTCTGCAGTGAATCTTTTGAAGACACCATCAACACCGAGAGATATTGCTCAAATATTGTCTATCCATCCTCCTCCCCTCAAATTCCAGGCCTCGTGACTGTAGTAGAAATTATTATTATTATTATTATTATCATTGAGTGAGAGAGCAGTGTATGCCATCAAGGTGACACTGGGGTAAAATATACGAAGCCCAGTATAGCCCAGTAATATCTGTAAGGTTATGTTCTGTTTACCTTGATATGAAATCACCATGTCGTGTACATATGGCTGTGATGCATGTGCCAGACGGGTAGTCATGATAAGTATATATTGGGCTTCGTATATTTATACCCTAGTGTCACTTTGATGGCATGCGCTGCTCTCTCACTCTGTAATAAATTGAGAGAAACAATAAAAGAGCGCTTTTTTTTGTTTGTTTGTTTTATAATCGAGAAGATTTCGTTATCATCATAAGAACACTACATCAAAATTTTCTCATCTCGAATACGTCTCACTGATGGTATTTCGGGGCCTGTGCAGTTTGTTTTGAACCGACATGATGATGATGATGATGATGGTGGTGATGATGATGAGGAGGAGGAGGAGGAGGAGGAGGGGGATCGTGGTGGTGATGGTCGTCGTCGTTGTGATTGAAGTGGTGGTGGTCTTCATTGTGTTAGGTAGGGCTGCTGCTGCTACTGCTGCTGCTACTGCTGCTGTTGCCGTTAGCAGTGATATTGCTGGTATTGATGCTGGTAGGTGATGATGACAACGACGACGACGATGATGATGATGATGATGATGATGATGATGATAATCATCATCATGATTATCATCATCATCATTATAATCATCATCATCATCATCATTATAATCATCATCATCATCATCATCATCATCATCATCATCGTTTTTAACATTGATACCAGAGCAGGTGTTTGTGACAAGTGAGGAGTGGGGCGTGAAGGTGAGGATAGTTCTTGATTTAATCGACCTCTGAAACGTTATTTCCATTCAAAGAGAATCGCTTGTCAAAGCGAAACTCTGCTAAATATTGGCTGGAATGTGATCCTTTATTAATAATAACGAAAGGTTAACGTTTGAATATTGAGCGGATTATAAACAAAAGAGAGGAAAAAAATGCTTCCGTTATAGGTAAACAGCTGGCTCAGTATAAAGACGTAGTGGTTATGACCATTCCGTCTTACTTTCCATTCCATATTTGGAGGCATATTAACCAATATGTCTCTTGGTCTGCAAGGCATATTTCAACACCAACAACTATAGACTCTCAACAAAGCTCAAGTGATACTTACAGTGTAGTACTACTCCCGCACAGCTGGGTTGGTTCAATCACGATTTCGATTTCACTTGCCCCAACCATGTAGTTGGGAAGCAAACTTCTTACCACACAGTCACGCCTACGCTTATTTCTGATTAAGAATTACATGAAGGGTACATGTGTCGCGCCATTTATTCAGTTTATCTTATTATAATTTTTATATATTTACTCTTTTACTTGTTTGACTGCGGCCATGCTGAAGCACCGCCTTTAGTCGAGCAAATCGCCCCCAGGACTTATTCTTTGTAAGCCTAGTACTTATTCTATCGGTCTCTTTTGCCGAACCGCTAAGTTACGGGGACGTAAACATACCAGCATCGGTTGTCAAGCGATGTTGGGAGGACAAACACTGACACACAAACACACACATATATATATATATACATATACATATATACGACGGGCTTCTTTCAGTTTCCGTCTACCAAATCCACTCACAAGGCTTTGGTCGGCCCGAGGCTATAGTAGAAGATATTAACTTATAGTCGCTCTAACCACTGGGCCATGTGCCTCCACTACCCACATATATGCTCACAAATATTTTAGAAATACATATGCACATATTTATTTAGAAGATTAAATATTTTCTTCCCATAAATTCCATATGACACTTTAACCTTTTTCTAGTATAAAAAAAAAACATTATAAAAGTCAGTCCATTCACAAGAAAAATTCCTTAACTAACCCAAGCTTTTGTTTTCGATTTGATCTCATAGCAACTAATATCCGATAATCCTTCACAATATTAATTCCTTTTTTTCTTTTCTTTTTTTTTTTCACTCCCTTCAAGACCTCTTTCATCAACCATTGTAGTAACCATTCGGCTTAATCTGTTTCTTCAACTTAAAAACATTTATTAAGCTTAATCCAAGTGGATCTCAACTGGGGTCCATATGACCCTGACCCGTGGGGTTCCGTATAAGGCCCAGTTGTTAAAATTTAGGAGTGGCTGTGTGGTAAGACGTTTGCTTCCCAACCGCATGGTTCCAGGTTCAGTTTCACTGCGTGGTACCTTGGCCATGTGTCTTTTATTTCAGTCTCAAGCCAACCAAAGCCTTGCGAGTAGATTTGGTAGATGGAAACTGAAAGAAGCCTATCGTGTATGTATATATATATATATGTAAGTGTGTTTGTGTGTCTGTGTTTGTCTCCCCCACCTTCGCTTGACAACCGATGCTGGTGTGTCTATGTCTCCGTAACTTAGCGATTCGGCAAAAAGAGACCAATAAAATAAGTACTAGGCTCACAAAGAATAAGTCCTGCGGTCAATTTCTTCGACTAACACCCTTTAAGGGGGTGCTCCAGCACGGCCACAGTCAAATGACTGAAACTGGTAAAAGAATAAAAGAATAAACAAAACAAGAAATAAAGAGAAATTGCAATGAATGTTCCAGAAGAATGAAAGAATTTAGCCAGAAGAAAAATTCAAGAGTTGAGTTAAAATGTGTTTATTATCTCCCTGGTGTGAAACAGAAATGTTTGGAGTGTTTCACCTGAAATAGTTGGTACCTCGAATGATCTTCCTGAACAGCTAAGTTACGGGGAGGGGGGTACTTTATCGATCTCCATTGCCGAACCGCTACGTCATGGAGTTATTTTATCGATCCCCATTGCCGAACCGCTATGTTATGGGGAGGGAGGGCATTTTATCGACCTCCATTGCGGAACCGCTAAGTTGCGTGATGGGGGGGGGGGCATTTTATCGATATCCATTGCCGAACCGTTAAGTCATGGGGCTCATTTTATCGGTTTCCCTTTCCAAACAGTTAAGTTGCGCAGAGGGGGGGGGGGTTATTTTATCGATCTCCATTGCCGAACCGCTAAGTTACGGGGTGGGCTGTATAAAGATATGTATGTTTGTGATGAACTTATACAGTTGAGTGTGTGTGTATATATATATATATATATATATATATACACTCAACTGTATAAGTTCATCACAATCATACATGTCTTTATACAGCCACCAAAATAATTATGCATAGAAGACTAGAAGACAAGGAAAATATACATCACTGCATACAATGGAAAGAGAAAATTATGATAGAAAAAGATTATATATAAGAGCTGTACTGCAGAATGGCCATCGCTGTGTTACATTCAGAAAACTGAAAGATCTAAAATATTATAATGCTACTGTTGTAATTTTGTATTATTTCTTTGAATTAAATAAAAAGAAAAAAGCTCTTATGTTTCACTGCTTTTTGTTACCAATGAATTGAGAAATTTAATTGCTTTTCTAAGAAAAAAATTTTGCCAGCATTTCCCAGGTAATGTCATGATATGAATGCAAACTAGTCGCTTAACAATGAACTGGTTTAGGGCTTGGCTATCTTCTAACAAAAAAAAACAAACTAAACACTGCTTGCCATGCAATGAGAGTTCAAGTAGGGAAACAATTTATTTAGTTATTTTTCTTGTTTTTCTTTCCTTTATTGTTTTTGCCTTTCTTTCTTTTTCCTTTTTTGTAAACTCAATTTATAATGCATGTATATTAAAATTCTGCTCTATCATTTTTCAAGTTATGTTGCATAAGTTGGTATTGTGCAGTTGCTTTGGCCATGTGGATTACAAGTTCGCTTTGCAGCAGTATCCTTTTGGGTTCAGTCTCACTGTGCAGCAGCTGGGAGAAAAGTGTCTTCTACTATATAGCCCCACATACATATATTAAGACATAGATGATAAAAATATAGAAATATAAGAAGATAAACATAAATATAAGGAGTACCATTGCCTCTTTTAATCTATTCTAACTATATTTTCTATTTTCATGTTACTCCTTATATTTTTTATGCTTATATTCTTATCATCATCATCATCTAACGTCCGCTTTCCATGCTAGCATGGGTTGGACGATTTGACTGGGGACTGCAAACCAGATGGCTACACCAGACTCCAATCTGATCTGGCAGAGTTTCTACAGCTGGATGCCCTTCCTAATGCCAACCACTCCAAGAGTGTAGTGGGTGCTTTTACGTGCCACCGACACGAAGACCAGTCAGGCGGTACTGGCAACGGCGACGCTCAAAATGGTGTATTTTACGTGCCACCTGCACAGGAGCCAGTTCGGCAGCAATGGCAACGATCTCGCTCGAATGTCTTTACACATGCCATCTGGCACAAGTGCCAGGAAGGCAATGCTGGGCACAGGTGCCATATATATATATATATATATATATATATATATATATATATATATATATATATGTATGTATGTATATATGTGTGTATGTGTGTGTGTAGGTTTGTGTGTCTGTGTTTGTCCCCCCACCATCGCTTGACAACAGATGTTGGTGTGTTTGCATCCCTGTAACTTAGCGCTTCGGCAAAAGAGACTGTTAGAATAAGTACTAGGCTTACAAAGAATAAGTCCTGGGGTAGATTTGTTCAACTAAAGGTGGTGCTCCAGCATGGCCGCTGTCAAATAATAAAACAATTAAAAGAATAAAAGAATGCAGTACTGTTTCTACTTTGTGGATTTTCACCTATTGTGGTGGCAGGGTGGATCGTAACACCCACAATAGTTGAGGTTTTACTGTAGACGTGTTTGTCACCGAGGTGACCAAATCGAGTAAGTTCAGAAAAAACACAGTCAGCAAAATAAAAAAGAATTAAAAAATAGACAAGAAAAAAGCCCTAGAGAAGAAAATGAAAACAGAGTAACTATTCTGTGTAATTTCAGAGTGAAAAGCCGGTGTGATGACTGAGTACCTAGAACATTGAATAGGAACAAAAGAGGTACAAAAGAAATGTCAGCATGCTCTCCTGAATATGAAACACTTTCTATGTATAAATGGGGGGATGACTAAGCTGAAAAAAACCGAGGAGGACAAAAATTTGCCAGAAAGCAAAACAATAAATATGCCTACATATGTACAAATACACATACATGTATAGATATGTATGCATTGTTTGTATGTATGTATGTTTTATGTGTGTATTCTCATACATATACTTGCATATCTAGACATGCTCATATATATATATATATATATATATATAAAGATTGACTTTTCGTAATGAGATAAAAAAACCAAGGCTGTGTAGATTTTAGAACATTTATAAATATTTATAAATGTTCTAAAATCTACACAGCCTTGGTTTTTTTATCTCATTACTAAAAGTCAATCTTTATATACACACGCTGATATATGACCTACGTTGGACCCCTTATTCGCATAATCACCGAACCTGGAGCTTAACTATGGTCTAGCTATAGCACTTATTCAGCATTACCTGAAACCCCTGGGTCTCATTGACACCACTACCACTCATAACCTCTCTCTCTCTCTCTCTCTCTCTATATATATATATATATATATATATATATATACTTCTATATATATATATATTTATATATACACATATTTATGTTTGTGTATATGTATATATACACCGTCTCCAATGAAGGGATATAATAAATATCCTCGAAAGCCTTGGTTTTTTTATCTCATTTTTTATCTCAAATCCTTATATATATATATACATATATACATACATATATATATATACATATATATATATATATATATATATGCGAGTAAAAATAAATACAAAAAAAGGTGGATTTTTTTGTATGATTGTGTATAGAGGAATATATTATTTTGCTTAAAAGAGTTCCAACACTGTCTGTTTTTTATGTTTTATTTATATTCCTGCAGAACTAATGTGGGGTATAGAATATGGAATATACAATATATAATATAATATACAATATATAATATAAAATAAAATAAAAATGGATGGCACCATGAAATAAAGTATTGAATGTAGATGAAATATTGAGTGTTCAATATAAAGGATCAAATATATAAATATATAAATATAAATATATATATATAAAGGCGACTCGAGTTTCAGGGCTATTTCCCTTCGTCATGGCCGGTATAGCTACATAATGAGAGACAGACAGAGTCATAATTACATACATGTACAAACATATATATATGTTGGATGTACTTCCTAGCCTTGCCAGCCCCTGTAAAACCATCTGACCAATGTCAGTATGGAAAACAGATGTTAAATGATGAGGATTATGATGATAATGTTGATGATGACAATACATATATATATATTTATATACACACACATTGTTGTCATCTATTTGTTTTAAACATTTGTTTTTTTTCTGTATATTACTCATGAAAACACTCAACTATAAACATTTAATGAGGCTTGTTTGTTTGTTTATTTTTAGAACATAAATTTCCAGTTTGATACTTCTCACGTGTGTGTGTTACCTGTAAGGTGTGTTACCTGTAAGGAGATTCCCAAGAAATTATTGTACACACAGGTGAGAGGAAAGAATTTATTCTTTGAAGTTAGTAAAGCATAACTACAATATAGCCAAAATATTATCCTTTATACTCTATTTGCTTTAGTTATTGGACTGCAGCCATGCTGGGACACAATGTTGTTCAAATATGTTCTAAATTTTAATTTGATCTTACAGCCTTCATTCTCGCTTAGTTGTTTGTTACATGTCTGTATGCAAAAAATTGATAACTATACTAACTAGCTGGATAATGATTATAATAATCAGTTGTTTATCAATTATATTAACTAGCATGGGTTTAGTTCAGTAACAAATTCCACAACAAACAAGATGAGGACAAATATCCGTCAAATGTAAATAATGTAAATAATGTACATAATGTACATAATGCCTCATCTCTCAAATATAGAACTGTATTTTTGTGTACTTCCATTTTATTTATATTTGGAAAGTTTTCTTCTACTTTTTTAATCACAAAGTTTTCGATTAATTCATCGCTATGACACCGTGAACATTTCAAAATTATATTTCTGATCATATAAAACACTTCAAATATTATTTTAGCAACTTTAAAGTGATTTTCTTTTGTGCTGTAAACCATTTACCATTTCTGTGATGCTCCACCCCCTCCTTTGATGCCGTAAGCATCTGTTTATTCAGCTTAATGGTTAATCCAGTGTTGATTAAGACCTTCCCAAGATACAACAAAATGTGTTTCACATCAAGAATCTTGCAAACCAAAAACACAAAAACAAAATAACATTTTTGTTTTTTATTTCAGTGTTTTTTTTTTGCTGTTGTTTTTCAAATGCTTTCTTCTTTCATATTTTGTTTTATCTTTTTGTTTCTTTTCTATTTTTATTTCTAATTTTTTGACTCTCCTTGTTTGTGTGTTAATCCAGGTGACAAAACATCAAATATTCTCTCTCCCTTCTCCCCTATCCACCATCTTGTTTTTACTCCCACCCCTCACATAACACTTTCATACTGTAACATCATCATCATCATCATCATCACTATCACCACCACCACCACCACCACCACCATCATTGTCATCATCACTTCCACCACCACCACCACCACCACCACCACCACCACCATCATTGTCATCATCATCATCACCAGTGTCGTTGTCATCACCATCGTCATCATTTAATTTTTTTCGCTCTGTTAATTATAAAAACAGAAATAAATATTTCTTAGACCAACTGAAACTGAAAGTTCGTTAATTTTTATTAAGTATGTTATTAATGATGCTTTTAATAATGGGTCTGATATTAGTTGGTAAGTAAATGTTCTAAATAGTTCATAACTATTTATAGTAACTCATTGGTAAGCAAGCATCCATACAAATCGGTGTCAGCTTTTATTTGTATTTCATGAGCTCACTCTGCTAATGACCACAGCAGTGTTCATCATTGAAGTGAAAGTATACCTCAGTGGAGAGTTACTCTTGAGGTAGTGTCATAACTCAGTGGAGTGAGGGTTAGCGTTGTGGTGATGTTTACATTCAGTAGAATAAAGGTTATTGTTGCAATAGTGTCACATCTCAATGGAGTGAGTGTTATTGTTGTGGTAGTGTCACACCTCAGTGGAGTGAAGGTTACTGTTGAAGTAGTGTCACATGTCACTGGAGTGAGGCTTACTATTGAGGTAGGGTCACATCTCAATGGAGTGAGGGTTATTGTTGAGGTAATGTCACACCTCAGTGGAGTGAAAGTTATTATTCAAGTAGGGTCACATGTCAATGGAGTGAGTATTCCTGTTGAGGTAGTGTCACACCTCAGTGGAGTGAGGGTTACTATTGAAGTAGGGTCACATCTCAATGGAGTGTCACACCTCAGTGAAGTGGTGGTAAGTTTTTCAAGTGATGTCACACCTAAGTGAATTATTGTCATGGAGTGACTGTGGTGGGGACTGTGATTAGTGGAGTGCAGTGGTGATAAGTAAGTACAATACCTGATGCTTCTATTCCTCTATTATGAGATTGAGGTGATCCATTGATTTACTAAATTTCACTACTTAGGTATGTTATCACAAGTTTTGACACCTATTGTGATGTTTGATTAATTATAGGTGTGTTGTGTCATGAAACAGAGGCCCCAATATACATCAGAGAGGCAGATATCTTAATTTATTATTATGGTACAACAACTTGTTAATTTTAACGTATGATCTGTCACCATCATCATTATCATCATCAACACAATAACCAGCACCACTACTACCACCACCACCACCACCACTACTGATACTACCAGCAACAAAAACATCACCAGCAACACCACCACTACAAATACAACCATCATGAACACAATTACCGCTATCATCACCACTATTACCACCACACCACCACCACCACTACAATCATTATGACTACAACAACTACTACAACCACCCACACAAATACCACTACCACCACCACCACAACAACAACAACAACTACCAACACAAACTCTACTGCCACCATCAATAGAACTAACAATGTGAAATGAAGTGTTTTGCTCAAGAACACAATCCATTGCCCAGCTGAGGAATTGAAACCACAATCTTATGATCATGAGTCCAACACCCTAATCACTAAACCATGCACCTCCACTTTTGTTATCATTGACACACCTCTGACATCACATGCGTCTATGTATGTATGTATGTATGAATGAATGTATGTCACTTAGTCACTCATACAGTGGATGACACGCAAGTACTCATGAATTGCATTTCTGCTTCTTGCAAGGCATTTGGACTTGGCATTAGCCTGGACAAGACTCTTGTAATGTTCCAGCCTGCACCAGGAAATCCACATGTGAAACCAGCTATCTTGGTTGAAGGAACTATTCTGAAGGTAGTCGACAAGTTTGTCTACCTGGGCAGCACACTCAGCCATTCTTGCTCCCTGGATGAGGAAATATCTTTTAGGTTGCAGAGAGCAACTAATTCCTTCCGGTCTCTTCAGTCTCGTGTCTGATCCCAGCATGGCATAACAAGGCAAACAAAAGTTGCTGTGTACCGTGCATGTGTACTGACATCGCTCCTCTACTCATGTGAGACATGGACCCTTTACAAGCGTCATGTAAGGGTCCTTGAACGCTTTCATCAGAGATGTCTCAGACACATTCTCAATGTTGGCTGGACCTCAAAAATTCCAGACACACAGGTCCTGAGGACAGCTGATATCTTGAGTATTGAGGCAATGGTGCACAAGCACCAGTTACATTGGACTGGACACCTTATTACGTTCTGAGTTCAAAATTCCGTTGAGGTCGACTTTGCCTTTCATCCTTTTGGGGTCAATAAAGTAAGTACCAGCTAAGCACTGGGGTTGATATAATCAACTATTCACCTCCCCCAAATTACAGACCTTGTGCCTATAGTAAAAAGGATTATTATTATTATTATTATTATTATTATTGAGTGAGAGAGCAGTCCTTGTCATCAAAGTGACACTGGGGTAAAATATACGAAGCCCATTATACCCATCATGACTACTTGTCTGATAAGGGTACACCAGGCACATGCATCACAACCATATGTGCGCGACATGGTGTTCTCATATCAAGATAAACAGCGCATGACCTCGCAGGTGGGGCCCAGTTAGAATTTTCTTCAGGTTGAGTAGTCCATCCCGTTCAAAAGGTCCCTGAATAAAGTTTGTTTAAGGATGTTGAGCAAAACACCCATGTTTCCAGAAGTGAATTATTCAAACCCCAAAGAATTTCTCTCAACACATGGCTATGATGCTCCCCCACTACTTCTGCTCATGATCAGAGATGCACATATCGTCAGCCACCAAGGGACATGCTCAACTGGTTAAGGTCAAGCAAATCTGTGGTATTGAGCAGAATATTTGCTGTAGGCCATCTTTTTATACCAAGACAAAACAATGTACATGATAACACTTCCAATCAATTAAGATCAGAAGCCATGAGAGCCACTGCCTGGTACTGCATCCAGGCATTATTATTATTTATTATTATTATTATTTTATGTAGCACAATGTAGCGTGTCACTGTTGTTGTTCATGTTGTTGTTGCTGAACACTGGGTCAGACCTGGTTAAGCAAACCAATGAATAGAAGCGTTATAGCAGAGAATGGCGTGTTCAACCATGCCTGCACCAGTTTTCATTCAGACAGGTGTATCTGTGACTAAATTGTTCCCTGTTTTTATTACGATGTTTGGGGGAAGGGGATATGGCTGATACTTCTAGTAGGTCAGGTGACCATAAAGAGGTTATAAGGTACAGCACAGGTTATGGGCTAACGTTTACGTAATGTGGCACAATGATAAACAGAAGGTCATTTTAGTGCATGAAGTTTGAGCTTCAACAAGCTCTTGTATGCAAAATCTAATAATGAACAACCCAGGTTCAAATCCCACTGGAGGCAGGATTTTGGGAAGCAGCAGGAGGACACTTAGGAGTCATAACCTGGGTGGGTCTGGCTCCCATGGAGTGTCAGGTATAAGGGCCAAAAGACTTGTCGGATGGGAGTTCTCTCCTCTGAAGATCTCTCCTGCTGTGTGCTCGCCTAGTGGCAAGTTTCTGATAATTATTATTTTCAAATACAAAACTGAAGGAAACACAAACATAATTGTAAAAAGAAACAAAAGGGAAGGAAAAAAAGAGGAAGAAAGGAAAAAACATCCATTCAACATCAAGTACCTCAATTGGTCACACACCGCAAGGTTCAATGGAACCTACAGAAGCTAGCGAACAAGCTCATGGAATTACCATGGGCGATGGCAAGGTTAAGGCATTGGAACAGCCAAGCACCCTCACGGGCATCACCTGATGCCTCAGTAGGGCAAGCTACCGATGGTGACAAGAACTTCGCTGTTAGTGGCCCAATGCCAAGGTTACTGTCGTATAACATGGGGAAATTGAAACACTTAAATTACATTTCACTTGTCCCACTTACTTTCCTTCATTAATCCATTCATTTTTGCATCATTTAGTCTATTGATTATTCAGTCAGTCCATATCGAATTTTGTTTGCCAGGTTCATTTACTGTCTTTTCTGGCACATGCCGATTATACTACATGTCTGAAGTATCACGTGTTAATTTTATCAAAAATCAACCGGTGAAAACTTGGAAAGTCCTAAATTGATGGCATAGTGACAGCAAAACAAACTCTCCATTTTTCTATTGAAGTCTTTCCGCACCCAAAAT
>NC_142942.1:50645291-50655291 GCF_046866305.1 Octopus bimaculoides
TTTTTTTTTTGTTCATAATCTCAAATCCATTTGATATTTTGTATGAAAGAATGATGGTAGCCACACCAATAACAGAGCAGCTCTCCACAAAGTGTTCCAAACATCATATTGATGTCACCTCTGATGTTGATGATAGTCTGAAAGTGTTCGCAAATGGTGACAGTGAGATTTCACTGATTCAGAAAGCTAAGATTAAGAAAACTGAAGAGAAAAAAGCTGATAGTGAGAAACTAGAAGAAAACAGTCAAAGCGATTCTATGTTGACTGATGATGGTGACACAGAAACCAGCAGCATTGGGTCAAACAAAGGGTCGAATGGATTGATTACAGATGAAATTAAAGTCGACGAACAAGTGATTGAAAAGAAAATTAAAAAGAAATATTATTGGTATGGCAACCATAAACTAGTGAAACCCATCAAAGACATTCCCCCACGATTCCAACAGATGCTGGCAGAAACTAATGCTGAAAAAATGCGATGTGAAGGACGACCAATCATTCTACAACAGCAGATTGACCAAAACCGAAATGATGTAAACATTACGTCAACGTCTTTTAATCCAGAAGCACAATGTTTTATTCCTAACGAAATATTTGACAAGATGGACGCTAACATTAAGGACATGTCATTGCCCATGACAAACAGAGTAAACAACAGTAGCAGCAGTGACAGTAGCAGCAGTTGCAGTAGTAACAGTAGTAATACCAGTAACAGTATGGTGTGTAGCAGATCTGGATGTGGTAATGTAGTCAGTGGTACTCATTCTGAAATGCTATCACCTGTCAATGGAGCACACGTGCCCTTCTCAGCGAGTCCTATATACACAATACACATTTACAGCTCAGCGAACACTCCAATGGCAAATGCAAACATTACTTCCTCTGCTAACCCTTGCTGCATGCATGCCACCAATTCATGTGCTAACATGTACACCTCAGCAAACAACCAGCAACCATTACAAGCACCAGTGTATTACACCTCGCAGCCGTTTTCACAGCCAACCTATGCAACAGCCGAATATCAACCATTCAGACATTCTGCAAATCATGCCCAGTCGGTCCAGTATGCTCCTTGTATTACTTATACTCAAAATCACCAATATCCGTTAGCTGCAATGCCTCATTAATTTGCAGTCAAAGCGTTACCCTCTTCCACTTAGGGGAGAATTGAAGATTTCAACATCAGAAAATATCGAATGTTGTGTCTCAGGAATTAGACCATTTAGAGTGACCGACTGATCTCAACGCATTCATATTATGGAAACTTGTTAGCAACACTGACCAACTGACCGTAGCTATATTGCTGTTATAGAAACTGACACTGACCACAACTATATAGATGTGAGCACTGACTGCAATTGTGCTGAAATACATTTTGACATTGACCACAGCTAACGTAATGTGGCTGTCCTGGAAGGGATGATTATTACTGTTGTTTAGCACCAGGAAACATCATGTCCAGCTGGCTACACAACACAATATCTGTGTCCTTATATATTGTCGTAAAAGATATTGTGCCATATAGCCAACTGGAAATGCTGTTTCCTAGGGCTAAACAACAGTAACATTCGTCCCTTCCAGGACAGCCACATTATGTTGGCAAATAGCCTTTACTTTCAAGAACTGTTACTGAATATCTCTCTATGAGAGATTTAGAAATAATAATATTGACCACAGCTGCTTGGAATATTGAATCGCATAGTGAAACTGAAATTGACCACTGCCATCTTGTTGCCATAAATGCTGGTATTAACCAGAATTGTATTGATATTATAGCTACTGACCAACTGCCTACATCTATTTTGATGTTATACATACTGACATTGACCAATGCTAACTCCATAGGTACTAACACGGACAGGCGACTATACTAACATTCTCATTACTGATAGCATAGTGACTGATATGAAATCAATTTATTGATCCTTGAAGCATATATTTCCTAAATGGTATATGATATTACCAAACTAGGTGACATCAGAGATATAACTTATAATAAGAAAGAAAGGCACTGGAAAATATTTTATACAAACACTTACGAACCAAGTACAAATGAACAAACATTACAAGCTGAGAATAAAATATTTTAAATATATTTATGAATGGTACTGATATGATACACTCAATATTTGGGATATATCAAATAGTTATGATGCATCAAACATTTGTGATATATCAGATATCACATGAAACATCGTATGATAACAATTAAGGTTAGAGCTTTGTTTTAATATTCTAAATTTAACTCTTATAATCAAAAGGAAAACAAAATTCAATATTATAAGACCGGAAACCTTGTTTTCTTTTTAGAATACTGCATAAAACCATAGTTATTATAAATTTTACATTGACATTAGCAAAAAATTAGACAATGTCCTTGTCAAACAAAGGTAATTAATACAGACAGAACTATTTCTTCTACCAATAACATTAAATTAAGTACAAATAATTTATGTGGTGTTAAGTTAATTGACTCCAATCCTTCATCCTTCTTTCAGATCATTGAAAAATAGGGGTGAAAAAGAGCAATAAACTGGTAGCAACAGTATTTAGTGGGCATGCTACATGAAGTTGCATTCCTTAACATTCAGAACTCAAGGTCTAAATTTACTTGCTCTAGAGCTCTCGAGCTGATAAATTATATAGATAACAGTCATATACAAAGATTTATTTATCCACCTATACCCCTCCCATATGAATATGAGAGGGGTAAGAAACCATGAGCACTTGAATGGGGGAATTGGTAGAGTGGCAGCTTTTCTCCACCCAAATTCCTGGTCTTGTGCTCATTGCTAGAAATTATAATTACTTGAAAAAGTCTAATTAAAATTATCATATTTTGTAGTATTGAGTATTATCTGATATATCACAATCTTGTACCGCTATCGTTGTATTGAATATCACATATATAGCAGCTGTATTACCAACTTTTATCCCCTAGATCATAATTATCCTGTATATTACAATTCTAATATCAATTGTTATTCAATGTATCACGATTGTAATATGAAGTGTTATTGCATGTATTGCTTTCATGATATCAAATGTTATCACCCATAATGCAATAAACATTACAATAGAAATCTCAAGTCTTTATTCCAATTGTAATATCAAATGTTAGTTTGTATAATGCAATAATGAATTGTTATTGTAATAGTGCTTATTGTTCCATATGTTAGAATTATCATATCAACTCATTAATCTCATTAATGTCATCAAGTCTCACTCATTTATATTAATTATTATGCAATATGTTCAAAATATATTATATACAGCTTACAATACTATAATAGAGATAATATATTATAATTGTATACTATAATAATATATATGATGATAATATAATATGATATTATAATAAATTATAATTATGTATGTAATAACATTATTATAATTTTATAATATTGTATTATGATGTTATTATATTAGGATAAAGCAGTAAGCTGGCAGAATTGTTAGTATCATCATCATCATCATCATCATTTAACATCTGCCTTCCATGCTGGCATGGGTTGGATGGTTTGACAGGGTCTGGCTGGGCAGAAGACTACACAAGGTTTCTGTGTCTGTTTTGGCATGGTTTTTACGGCTGGATGCCCTTCCTAACACCAACCACCTTAGCAGAGTGGACTGAGTGCTTTTTACATAGCACCAACACAGGTGAGGTCAGTTTTGGTAGGGTTTTTACAGCTGGAGGCCCTTCCAAATGCCAACCCCTTCACAGTGTGGACTGGATGCTTTTTACGCCACATTTTAGCAGCATTACTTTTGACTCATTACATTCTAAATTCAAATCATATTATCAAACATTACACTAGCAACATTATCATGCACTACACTGACACTATCATGCACCTTACAAACCAACTTATTAAAATTCCTCACCGGTCACATTTTCAAGCACCACACCAACATTATCAGCATCGTTATCAGCAACATTATCAGTACCACACCAACATTATCAGCACCACACTAACCATGTTATCAAACATCACATCAACAGCATTATCAAACATTACATGAACTTATTATCCAGCACCACTCTAACCTCATTATCAAACAACACAGCAAGCACATTATCAAACACTATGCCAGTAGCATTATCAACTACACATTATCAAACATGTTGTCATCATCCACCCAATTAAATACTACAATAACCACATTATCAGGTGACAACCTATGTTAATTCATACTCTTCAAATGTATATTATTTAAAATTTTTTTGACTCTTTGTTTACTTTATTGTTCATTATAGTTTTTATTCTAATTAAAACCGAATAAACAATAAAATGTAAATAGGGACTGCTGGTAATGCTGTTGTTGTTGTTGTTGTTGTTGTTGTTGCTGTTGATGATGATTATGGTGGTCATGTGGTGTTGCTATTGCTATTGTTGTTGATGTTATTGTTGTAGTTATTGTTCATCATCATCATCATCATCATCATTATCACCAACATTACCATTGAGATACCATTCACCACAAAGAAACACCATCGCCATATCACCCTGCCCCATATCATCATCATCATCATCATCATCATCATCATCATCATTATCCTCATTACCATCATCCTCTTTATCGTCAACAACATCACCATCATCTTCATTAAAACAAAGTTGCAGACATTGACCAGCTGAAGTTTATATTGTTTCCCATCAACACACGTCTATCTGGAATACAGGTAGTTGTGAAAAGTGTTTAGTTATGACTTGTGTCGTACGCAAACACAGCAACCATATCATCAAACACCAAACCCACCATGTCATCAAACAGCACACCACACCAGCTATTATCAAACACCACACTGATTACATCATCACACACTACATCAACAACATTATCAAACACTATACCAGCAACTGGTGATGGTTTGTTAACTTAGCAGTTCAGCAAAAGGGACCAATAGAATAAGTACCAAGCTGAAAAAAAAAAGGTACTGGCCTCAATTCATTCAGTTAAAATTTCTTCAAAGCAGTGCCCCAGCTTGGCCACAGTCTAATGACTGAAACAAGCGAAAGAAAGGACGGAAAGGAGAGAGAGGTGGGAAGAAGAAAGAGATTTTAAACTTGGGTATACACCTGGTAGTATGCCAATTAAAGCACGTTCATTGCCTGTGGCTATCCATCAACAGGATGGATATAAGTGCCACTGAATTTATTTCAGGAATTCCTTCGTGTCTGTCAAGTGTATAACAAAAGAGAGAAAGAAAAAATGGAATTTACAAGATTCTTTATTAATCACTATGATCGTTTCGACCCATCATGTGTTGGTCCCTCACAGGCAAGACTCTGAACAACTGGTTATGGTGCATCATCTGGTGTTGATGTGTCTCATCAGGTGATTTTTTTTCAAAAGCTACCACACTCTTTAAACTCAGTTTCACTTAGTTCGATGATAATACATTTCATTATTTGTTTATTAAGTGTAACCTGACAACAAGTGTCAGAAGAGTGTGAAAGAATAGTAAATTTAAGACATGACACAGAGAAAATTGAACATAAAGATTGCCCCCAAGTGAGACAAGTGCATCAGAAAATAGAAAACAGGCAGAATAGAAACCAAGTGTGTACTAAAATACAGTAGGAACAGGACATAAGTCAGGAAACAAACCCATGTTTTGCATGCGGTGGTATGCACCTGAAAAAAAAAAAAAACCTGCACATTTAAGAAAGTGGAATGTTTCCATTGTGGAAAAATTGGACACGTAAAAGTGCAGAGTGGTTGGCGTTAGGAAGGGCATCCAGCCACAAAAAATCCCTGCCAAAACAGACACAGTAGCCTAAGGTAGTTTTTCTA
Source organism: Octopus bimaculoides (assembly GCF_046866305.1). NCBI lineage: Eukaryota > Metazoa > Mollusca > Cephalopoda > Octopoda > Octopodidae > Octopus > Octopus bimaculoides. The sequence continues at coordinate 50,651,091 of NC_142942.1, forward strand.
CCTGGCCGGCTCCTGTCAACCATCCTACCCATGCATGGAAGATGGATGTTAAACAATGATGATGAAGATATATATATATATATATATATATATATATATATATATATATATATATACACACACACACACATACAAACATTATCAATATCACATAAAAAGAGCACTCCGTTGCTATGACAACGAGGGTCCTAGCTGATATGATCAACGGAACAGCTTACTAGTGAAATTAACGTGCAAGTGGCTGAGCAATCCACAGACACGTGTACCCTTAACGTAGTTCTCAGGGAGACGCAGCGTGACACATAGCATGACAAGGCCGGCCCTTTGAAATACAGGTACAACTCATTTTTGCCAGCTGAGTGAACTGGAGCAACATGAAATAAAGTGTCTTGCTCAGGCACACAACATGTCGCCGGGAATTGAACTCACGACCTCACGATCGTGAGCCGAATGCCCTAACCACTGAGCCACGCGCCTTCAAAATCACATAACATATATATGTAGCTTTGATGTCAGAAGCCTTAGTTTTTTTTAGTTGAGAAAAAATCCCTTTACTTCACGGGTAGGTGAAACGAAATCACCATAGTAGTGGTTGCAAGAGTGACAAATATGCATTTCATTGTATCTGCAGTTTATTAATGTTGCATACTATATATATATACACAATATAAATGCAGTGTATGTAGTTATATATGTGCAGTTAACCTTGAAGGGCTCTGAAATAGATCGTCCTTGAGAAAAACGAATTTCATTTTCAAAATTAATGTCATAAAGAGAAGGTTATCCATAAATAATAAAATACGTAATTTTCTGAGAAATAACTCAACTTTCAGATTGACAACACTCCTACTCTCTATTTGTCAGCATGAATCTATCTCTCACTATTATTTACCACCTTCTTTAAAACTCCCTTCCCTCTCTCTCTTTCTCTGTATACATATCATCTCCCACCATATTACTTCTAATTGGTTTAAAATCTTGTCCTCTTATGTTTCATTCATTTTATGACAGCACAAATCCTGTTTTCTGATGTTCAGCGTGAAAAAGGACATCGATATATCAAATGTGAAAATTTTCACTTAATCTTAAAATTTCAAAATCTGTGACAACAGAAAAGATCTCTCTCTCCCTCTCTCTCTCTCTCTCTCTCTCTCTCTCTCTCTCTCTCTCTCTATCTCTCTCTCTCGCTTTCATTTTACTCTTTCCTCATGGAAAACTTCCCTCCCTGTCTATACATCTTTACTACACTCTCCCTCTCTCTCTCCATGAAAGTGCATTACTCACACTGGGAGTGTGAATGTCTGTCAGTGTATGTGTACGCATGTGTAAGGAATTTCATAAGGGTTACAGGACGATTAAAAAAAGGTATGTAAAAGACAATCTATTTTAACATGCCTTAAACATGTGTGCATGCATGCATGCACACACACACACACAGATTCGGTTGATGTGAGTTTGGGATTAGAAATTCAAATTACAAATTTTTTACTGCTTAAATCCCATCAATGGACCACCGCATCATCATTCCATAAACTGTATTTTTTGTTTATTTTTTTAACCGAGAAGGTGTCTCCCATTTTTTTCAAGTGAGTAATACAAAAAAAAAAAAGTGGCACATAAAAAGCACCATACAAATGTGGCCGTTGCCAGTGCCCCCTGACTGGCTTCTGTGCCGGTGGCACGTAAAATGCACCATCAGAACTTGGTCAATGACAGTGCCACCTGACTGGCTCTCATGCTGATGGCACATAAAAAGCACCCACTACACTCTTGGAGTGGTTGGCATTAGGAAGAGCATCCAGCTGTAGAAACCTTGCCAGATCAGATTGGAACCTGATGCAGCCTCCTGGTTTGCCAGTCCTCAGTCAAACCATCCAACCCATGCCAGCATGGAAAACAGACGTTAAATGATGATAATGCGCATGCGTGTGTATATGCCTCAACACAGCTCCATTCCAGTGACTGACACAAGTAAAAGAATGCATATATATATATATATATGCGCATACACATTTTCTTTTAAAAAATAATCAATATTAATTTACTTTAGATGTGTTAACAATAACATACAGCTGTTTGATAAATTTGAATATTGAAAATAACTTCTGTTTGTGTACAGAGAGAGATTCTGGTAAGAAGAGAGTATGGTTGAGAAAGAAACAGAGCAGAGAGAAAGAAAGGGGGTAGAGAGAGAGGGGGGAGAGAGAGAGAGAGGGGGGGATAAGGAAACAGAGATGTAGAAAGAGAGAGAGAGAGAGAACAGCAATGAAACTAGACACAAAAGGAATGTTTATCTAGTCATACAAATTGTTAAAAAATATTGATTGCATCATATAACAAGTACTGTTAAATAGACACAATCAGACGACAAAAAGTTTTTGTTTTAATGTCTCTGACTTCAAAAAATCAAAATTCAAACATCTGGTCTGGCCATTTTCTTTCAAACAAGAACTAGATCAATCTAAAATAGCTTTTCTCTTTTACTTGTTTCAACTATAAGGCAGTAAGTCATGCTGGGGTCCCCTGCCTTAAAGGGTTTAATTGACCAAATCGATCCCAGTATTGATTTTCTTTTGAGCCAAGTAATTACTCTATCAGCATATTTTTGGCCGGATTGCTATGTTATGGGGACATAAACAAACCAACACCAGTCGTCAAGCAGTGATGAGGGCAAACACAAACACAAGGACACACACACACACACACACACACACACACAATGCATACATATTTTTATGAGAAGCTACCAAATTCACTCACACATTTTTGGTTACTCTTTTACTTGTTTCAGTCTTTTTGACTGTGGCCATGCTGGAGCACCGCCTTTTAGTCGAGCAAATCGACCCCAGGACTTATTCTTAGTAAGCCTAGTACTTATTCTATCAGTCTCTTTTGCCGAACTGCTAAGTTACGGGGACGTAAACACGCCAGCATCAATTGTCAAGTGATGTTGGGGGAACAAACACAGACACACAAACATATACACACACACACACACACACATATATATATACATGTATACGACGGGCTTCTTTCAGTTTCCGTCTACCAAATCCACTCACAAGGCCTTGGTCGGCCCGAGGCTACAGTAGAAGACACTTGCCCATGGTGCCACGCAGTGGGACTGAACCCAGAACCATGTGGTTGGTAAGCAAGCTACTTACCACACAGCCACTCCTATGCCTATGTTGTTGAAGTTATTGTTGATGTTGTTGTTGCTGTTATTGATCAACATAAGTTGTTGTTGTTATCATCATTACATCGTTACATAAAGCGGTGAGCTGGCCGAATCGTTAGCACACCAGATGAAATGCTTACCAATATTTCATCCATAGCTATGTTCTGAGCTTACACTCCACCGGGTCGACTTTGCCTTTCATCCTTTCAGAATCAATAAACTGAGTACAGCTGTGTACTGGTTTCGATTTAATCGACTGACCACCCCCACCCCTCCCTCATCTCAAATTTCACTCCATGCGTCTATAGTAGAAAGGATTATTATATCATTATATGACCACATCTTGACTAAAGAAGACAGTAAAAAAAACAATAATATAAAAATAGATAACATTAAAAAAAATCTGTGTCCTCACCCAAATACCCTCCCTACCCCATCCCCACCATCACCACCCTCCATTCTCCTACCCTCTCCTACACATTCCTATTTCAATTCAATGGACATTATCATTGACAAACTATATATATATATCATCATCATCATCATCATCATCATCGTTTAACGTCCGCTTTCCATGCTAGCATGGGTTGGACGATTTGACTGAGGACTGGTGAAACCGGATGGCAACACCAGGCTCCAGTCTGATTTGGCAGAGTTTCTACAGCTGGATGCCCTTCCTAACGCCAACCACTCAGAGAGTGTAGTGGGTGCTTTTACGTGTCACCCGCACGAAAACGGCCACGCTCGAAATGGTGTCTTTTATGTGCCACCCGCACAAGCCAGTCCAGGGGCACTGGCAACGATCTCGCTCGAAAATCCTACAGGAGCCAGTCAGGCGGTACTGGCAACGGCCACGCTCAAAATGGTGCATCTCATGTGCCACCCGCACAAGAACCAGTCCAGGGGCACTGGCAACGATCTTACTTGGCTTGCCGGGTCTTCTCACGCACAGCCCATTTCCAAAGGTCTCGGTCCGTAGTCATCGCCTCGGTGAGGCCCAATGTACGAAGGTCTTGCCTCACC
>NC_142942.1:50662791-50770291 GCF_046866305.1 Octopus bimaculoides
ATCTATCTATCTATCTATCTATCTATCTATCTATCTATCTATCTATCTATATATATATATATATATATATATATATATATATATATATATATATATATATATATATATATATATATATATATATATATATATATATATATATATATTGATTCTTGATTTTTCATGGATGGTCTAGGAAAGAAAGTTTTCCAAGCCTTAACTTAACATACACAGACAACAGTAACCCTTAAGTTTCATCTACAAAACCAAGATAGGATTTTGGTAGCTGCTAATGCTTCAAATACTGCTTTGATCAGTGGGAAATTCTTATATTTTAGATAATTTTTTTTTTTTCAAAATTATTATTACTTTAGTTACGAAAAAACAATTAGTTTCAAGCTTTCAACTAATGTTGGCATATCTTTTTGTGTCCCTACCCTGTCCGATCTTGTTTCCTAATAACTTTCAGAAAAATGGGTACTTTTTAATGAAATAAATTTTCTACACATGCCTCTCAGATAATCGTAGATTACAATTATATCGGAATTTAATTTGAAAAAAAATTTAAAATTACTGGGCGCGCGCACGAATATACTAACAGACATCTTACAAATTATTCAAAGTTTCAAGTTTCATTTCTTTCTGTGACGCATCAGTAAGTATTTGTGGGTACCCATAATTTTTTTTTTTTTCCACATTAAATTCTGATATAATTGTAATCTACACCATCTGAAAGGTATTTGTAGAAAATTTCATGAAAATATAGCCATTTTTCTGAAAGTTATAAGGAAACAGAGGCGGAGAGGAAGGGTCCACTTATGCATGTCCCAAAGTCTCCTTAATTACATATGTAGCATTGTGTCGTTATAGTTTGGTTTCTCACTCTTAAACTTTAAAACACTCCCCGACGGTCATTGCATTAATTGTAAGAAACATTTCGTTAAAATGTTTCAAACTTTAAAAAGATTCTTTAAATAAATATTTTGAAGGAATTTCATTAACATAATCGTTATCTACACATTCGAAAACGTACCCTTTAAAGAATTTTGCTATGGTATCTGCATTATTATGACGAAATAAGGTTAGGGTCGGGTGGAGCACTAAACTGTAGTTATGCCTCTATGTTTCCGACAGCATTCTTCTTGCTTGATGCGTTTCACTTTCTTTTTACACGCCATTTCTTTGGCGATTCATCGAGGGAAACTCTATTCGGTCATTCAACTTGCGAGAAATAGCGACCAAATCTCTCGCCAGTTTATTTATTTATTTATGTGTTTCAGCCAAGTGGCTGCGGTCATGCTGGTGCACCACCGTGAGTTAGTGAATGAAGTCACTAATTGTGGTAATTAAAGATGTCACATGCCTAATTTACCAGCACTACAGATCTCTCGGTCAGAGAAATGCCCTGAGGCCCCTAACATAACCATAACAGGACATAGTTACATCTTAGAGGAACTACCTCTTCCTGCACAGAATCCTGAATTATTTTTAATTCTAGGGTGTCATAAAACGTTATGGCCAATACGGTAATTGTTCAGTTTGATTAGATTACAAAAGCAAATAAAAATTATGGGGAAGATAAGTAAAGGGACGACTCGATCATTCAAGTAGGAAAAGCTGGAGACAACATTCTTAAGTGGTTGGCACGGCGTCGACTAATTATGAATCTGTACGTACACCTGTGAAAATTGTAATTCACCACCATGTGGCCTTTCTACACGTGCTGACGTTACTGATGGAAAATTATGGCCCTGCAAGCGTTGTAAAAGGAACAAATTCTGTTCGTTATTCATTTTTGGAGAGAAGTCATATTTCGCCAGTTGTGTAAAAAGTTGACCTATCTCCATCCCCTTAATTTTTATTTACTTTTGAAATCTAACCAAACTGGGCAATTACCGACCAATACTAGTCTCATAGGAGGCGCAATGGCCCAGTGGTTAGGGCAGCGGACTCACGGTCATAGGATCGCGGTTTCGATTCCCAGACCGGGCGTTGTGAGTGTTTATTGAGCGAAAACACCTGAAGCTCCACGAGGCTCCGGCAGGGGATGGTGGCGAACCCTGCTGTATTCTTTCACCACAACTTTCTCTCACTCTTATTTCCTGTTTCTGTTGTGCCTGTAATTCAAGGGGTCAGCCTTGTCACGCTGAATATCCCCGAGAACTACGTTAAGGTTACACGTGTCTGTGGAGTGCTCAACCACTTTCACGTTAATTTCACAAGCAGACTGTTCCGTTGATCGGATCAACTGGAACCCTCGTCGTCGTAAGCGACGGAGTGCCAACAAACAAACTAGTCTCATAAAACTTCATGGCCAATACATTTTGAATTACAACATCAAAGGTTGAATTTGTGTTTCCATTGCCATACTTTTATGTATATGGGTAGGTGACCGTGCGTGTCTGTGAAGACACGAGCAGACGTACGTATGTATATATGTCTATTTCGTTGTTGGTTAGTATCCGAGTAGCTGGAAGTTTTCTTTTTGCAATTTGGGTGATTATTTTGTGGCGAAGGTAAAGAATACGTACACCACCCGTTTTCGGCATAACAAAAGCCATAACCCTTTTTACTCTGTGTACGCATTCTTTATTTTCGCCATATTTCGCCTGAGATATAACTCTTTTTTCTATGGACAGAAGGCCTAAAATTTTGGTGAAAGGGACTTGTCGATTACATCAACTCCAGTGTGCTTGACTGGTACTCATTTTATCGACCCTGAACGTATGAAAGGCAAAGTCGACATCGGTGTATTCGAACTCGTAATGTAAAAGAGCTGGAAGAAATGAAACTTGGCATTTTGTCTGACGCACTGGCAATTCTTCCAGTTAGATATAATAATCCTTTCTATCATAGGCATAAGGCCTGAAAATTTGAGGGAGGGAGCTAGTTGATTACATCGACCCCAGTGTTCAACTGCTAGACTCTTTAATTAAGAAGCTTAACTTCATTGATTGATTTTTAAAACGAATACATTAACATAACGCCAATAATTTCAATACGATACTATTTCGCTGTTCTGTGTTCGAATTTCGCTGTGGGGCGACTGCATTTCTTTACCTTTGATAAACTGCCGCCACAATTGACTGGCACCCTCCCCAAAAATTTCAGGCCTTGTGCCTGGAGTAGAAAAGAATATACTACTAATTCCATTCACTACTACTCTTAACCACACGCTGACACCTGGTTCATGTTATCCCCATCCCCTCCCCAAATTTTTAAACCTCTCAAGATGCTATGCTTCATTAATTTTACTTAACATTCTATGCAAACAAACGAAACTATCCAATTTTCTGTCAATACTATTCACTCGTACATCACTGTTCTCTTTCTTTTTTTCTTCTTGCATATAGCCTGCATATGTGCACAAGTGTGTGTGTGTATGTGTGTGTGTGAGGTTTCATGCAAATATTTCAGGTAAGTGCTGAGATCATCAGATGAAATGCTCTTTCTGTAGAATTCGTTCATTGTCCTTTAACTTCATTTAACGTTCGTAAAACAATTAGTATCAGATTTTGGGGGGTTTAATATACCACAAGGTTCCATAATACTGAATAGCGGGAATGATATAACAAAACAAAGCACAGTTGTTACCCTCTACATCTGTCACTTTAAGCTAGGAATCGTTACTTGTGTATTTTCTCTATAGGTGGAGCCAAACAGAAAAGCTTACATAACTATAAAATTATGTAAAGAATAGTAGATATTTGAACATTGTTAACTGCGTAGACACAAACCGGTAGACAGATAGACAGGCAGACAGTCACATATAGATTGATACATTGATTGATAGAGATGTACATATTTGAATGTAATAGTCGACAACATCAAAGCGGTGAGGTGGGGGACTAAGCATGAGTTACACAAATCACTGAGAGCAAATATTTATATTAATAACTTTGGTTTGCAGTTTTTTGTTTTCCTTTTTTTCTTTTTTATTGCACACAGCAGTTCAAGCTGGATTAGATGAACAAACAGTTAGGTAGAACACTGAGGTAGATAGGTGTAGTGATTGATACACAGATAAATAAATAAAATAATAATAAAAAAAGCAAATGGGAGACATAGGCACAGATACGTGCAGGATTGGTAGTGTGGTAAGAAATTTGCTTCCCAACCACATGATTTCAGGTTCAGTTCCACTGCATGGAACCTTAGGGGAATACCAGTTTTTAAATGATTACTGGGTTCAATTTATTCAACAAAAACTCTTGAAAGTGGTGCCCCAGCATGGCCACAGTCCGTTGAGTGAAACAAATAAAAAATAAAAGATATTTTTTCATTATTTTACTTGTTTCAGTCATTTGCCTGTGGCCATTCTGGTGCACCAACTTAGAATTTTAGTCAAAGAAATCGACCCCCAAGACTTATTCTTTTTGTAAACCGAGTACTTGTTCTATCAGTCACTTTTGCCAAACCAGTAAGTTACAGGGATGTAAACACACCAACATTGGTCGTCAAACGATGGTGGGGGAACAAACTCAAACACAAAGACATACTTAAATATATGCATATATCTTTAAACTCCATCCTGTCAACACCTCAGATGTAAAATTCCCCCCTGAAGATGGAGGCGGTATTATCTGATAATGGAACCAAGTAACTATCATTATTCCGAACCACCAGGACCCCAGAAACAGCTGTCAGACTCATAAAACTCTACCCATTTAACTCCTGATATCATTTATATTCTGTAAGTCAGACTATTTTGTATCCATACACATGTACATTTTCTCTATTAAATGTCTTCAACATTCTGTGTAAATTGACTTGCCTAACTTGCTTGTTATGTGTATGCATGTTATATATATATATATATATATATATATATATATATATTTATATATGTATATTAACAATTTAATATTAAACTGAAGTATTGCTCAATACTTTTTAATAGAGAGCTTATTTAATTTTTGACAGTGTCTCAGAAGCTTCAGCTCACCAGCCACCGTCAGAGCAAAATGCACCTGCACAAGGCCTCCGCCAGTCAAATTAGACTATGCATTTTGCTTGTGCATGTAGGTGTAGACCAGGACAAGGTTTCTTCTGATAAAATTGCAGTTGTCCATACATGCAAGTCTTCCCACTCCGCATGATCGCTGATTTGAAACTGAAGACAGGCAAGGAAGACCTGGCACCAATGTCTTCAGAACCGGAACAGACAGTGCAACAGATGCAACAAAGTTAACTCATTTGGACTCTCTCAGAATTCCGCTGATCCACTTCTATCAATCGAATAGATAAACGACAAAGTTGGCCTCAAGAGGATTTGAACCCAAAGTGCAGATAGTTGAAAGAAATATCACTAAACAATTAATATCCAATGCTCTGATGATTCAGCTAAACTCCCTCATATTGTGTGTGTGTGTATGTATGTATATAGACATACATACATATGTACGTACACACACACGTGTGTGTATGTTCAACTTAATTCAAAGACTAGGAGCAATCATGTGAGAAACTTAATACAGTTTAAAAAGTAAAAGCAAAGCATTGAGCTTCATGAAAAATATGACCTGTGTGTTTGCATGTTTATGAGAGACGGTGTGAAAAAGCAATAAAACACGATGCTGATTGAAGACAGTAAGAATGGTGAATGACCATAAACACATACAACAATAGACTGAGAAATATTTGTACCCACACAACATTACAATTCACATTCTACTAAAAAAAACAGAGAACGCTATATATATATATATATATATATATATATATATATATATATATATATATATATATGTATATGTATATATATATAAACTCACATTCCAATATATGCAATGTTGTATGTCTGTATAACACAATAGGGATGGAAGAATGCCCCCCAACATGGCTGCTGAGAACATTTGGTGCAAAAGACAGTAAACAACGATGTTAGTATTGACGATGTGGGTGGATTTGATAGACAGAGGCCGAAAGAAGCCCATTATATATATATATGTGTGTGTGTGTGTATTTGTATGCTTGTGTGTCTGTGTTTGTCCCCTCCCAGCCACCATCGGTTGACAACTGATGCTAGTGTGTGTACGTCCCCATAACTTAGCAGTTCAACAAAAGAGACTGATAGGATAAGTACTAGGCTTACAAAGAATAAGTCCCGGGGTTGATTTGTTTGACTAAAGGTGATGCTCCAGCATGGCCGCAGTCAAATGACTGAAACAAGTAAAAGAATAAAAGAATACGTATATGTATATATATATATATAGATACATGTATATATATATGTAGATATATATATATATATATATATATATATATATATATATATATATATATATATATATATATATATATATATATATACACACACACCTATATGTATATATATATGTGTGTGTCTGTGTTTATAACCCCACCATCGCTTGACAACTGATGTTGATGTGTTTACATCCCTGTAACTTAGCCATTTGGCAAAACACACCAACAGAATAAGTACTAGACTTACAAAGAATAAATCCTGGAGTCAATTTCTTCAACTAAAAGCAGTGCTCCAGCATGGCTGCAGTCACATGACCAAAACACGTAAAACAATAAAAGACTATGCCATTTTAAGCCCAAGCAATGCCAGGTATCTCTGCTAGTATATATATATATATATATGTATATATATATATATATATATATATATATATATATATATATATATATATATATACACACATATATATATACACATATATATATATACATATATATATTTGGGCCTTACGGTGGGGCCTCATGGACGCAATGACCAAGACCTTTGGCATTATGTCGTGCTTGAGAAGACCCATCAAGCCAAGCAAAATGGCAGTCGTGGCAGATACCCATGCTGGTGGCATGTAAAAGTACCCATTACACTCTCAGAGTGGTTGGCTTTAAGGAGGCCATGCAGCCATAGAAAACCATACCGAATCAGACTGGAGCCTGGCACAACCTTCCAGCGTAACAGCCCAGTCAAACCGTCCAACCCATACCAGCATGGACAATGGACGTTAAATGATGATGTTGATTTGTATTATATATATTTATGTGTATTATATATGTGTACGTTTATGTAGACACAATTGACATGTTAGAGCAAACAGGTATTTTAATGCCTTTTTGATATTGTTCCACTGACTGACATTGTCTACAAACCTCTTTTTCTCTGGTGGCGGCAGTGGTGAAAGTGCGGTTAGCGGCAGCCATAATGGTAACAATGGATATTGTACTTGAGAAAATAACGTGTGCCAGTTTCCATAACCAGGCCAAGAAAAAGTTTTATGAAGATAGCATACATTTAAAATTTTAGAAATCTAATAATGAATATGAAAGGTCGGTAGTATCAGAAAGTGCAACCCTGAGAAAAAGTTGGGGAAGAAGGACTGGGGATTTCCTTCTGAAGCATCCAAAGCAGTCGTGGGTAAAGTGCTGCCTCTAGGACTTTCTGAATTGCATGCCTAATGAAAATTTAACTTCAGTTTTCTTTTGTCATATGCACCTGTTTCTTGGAAAAGATTGCCCATGTGGGATCTTAGACGGTGAGACCAGCAATAGGCAAGAGCAGTGACTGTTGTAGTAAGGTTTTAGTCGGTAAGGAAGATTTGTTTAGACAAACAGTCCCTTTGTAATGAAGGAGACAAGGGGATTTTGTCTAAAATATGTTTGTACAAGTGTACAAATTTGTCTATTATAATGCAAAAGATTTTTTTGTTCTTTTTGTCTTTTCTACACCTGGATATGTCACTGCATATATTAGTTAGACACAGAGTGACAGCAATCAACCCCCGTTTCTCCTCTCTTCCTTCTTCTCTCTTCCTTCTTCTCTCTTCCTTCTCCTCCTCCTTTTTCCTCCAGTTTTTCTTTTCTTAATTCTTCTTCCATTTTTTCTTCTTCATTCTCTTCTCTCTTTCCGATTCTCTTTTCTCTTTCCGATTCTCTTTTCTTCTCAATCACAAACACACACACACACAGCTCCTCTCTCTCTCTCTCTCCCTCTCTATCTCTATCTTTCTCTCTCTCTCTCCATCTCTTAATCCCACGTCAATGGCTTCTTTAAAATATCTCAGCTTTTACAAGATCCACTTTTCTCATATTTTTCGGTGATCCTTCTTCCTTCCTTGCATATATTTCTCTTGAAATACTCACTGCTTCGTGTTTTTCTCACCAATCGCTTAACTTCCAACCGACACTCCCAACCTTACCCCATCATATACAAGTAAATTCTAATAAATCAGATTCCGGGTAGCATCACATCTCTTCTGCATCAGTAGCTCAAGAAGCAGCATGTGCTGAAGAAACAAGGAACAAAATGGTTTCAAATGCCGGCCATTTACTCTGATCTCTAAGCAGTTGCTTAGTGATCGCTAAGCAGTTGCTTGGTGATGAAGAAACGGTCCAAAAGCTAACTACTTTTAGGATAGTTTGCAAGTAACTACGGTCAACTGTTCTACATTGATCAGATTTGTACTCAGTCCTGTCAGTGATGAATAGCATTATAGGGAGGTGGTCATGGATTGACTACTTCAGGATTGTGCAAGTTTGTGCTTCCCAAATAAGACCTCTGACCTTTTCATTAAGAGCTTGACCAAAATCTTGAACTCTGTGTTTAGCAGACTTATAGGTCAAAAACTGTCTACAATGTCCCCCTAGTTGGCATCTTTTCTCAGTGATGTATCCACTCCCCAGCTCAGTGGTGGTGGTGGTGGTGGTGGTGGCGGCAGCGGTTTCTGTTGTTGTTGATCCAGAAGCCATAGTGTGAATGTAATAGAACTTGAACTTAAATCATAAAGAGCTGCAACAAATAACACAAGGCATTTTTCTTTTCCGATATTCTAAGCAATCCCTCCAGCTTGCCACCATTAATAATTTTCTAACACAGGCACAAGACCTGAAATTTGGGGGCAGTGGTCAGTTTAATTCCATCGACCCCCGATATTTAAATGGTTACTTTATTTTATTGACCCTGAAGAATGAAAGGAAAAAGTAACCTCAGGTGGGTTTGAACTCAGAACAAATATCACAATGCATTGTTCCCAGTGCTTGTGAGTTATGTCTATGAAGAGCAGACACAGTCTATTTATTCGTTTGCATTCTTTAAGTGGTTTACCTTTCAGAAGAATAGACTTGTTAACAAGAAACTCAACTTGTTAATATTTCAGTCTTCTCTACTGTGGTTAATGTAATTATTAAAAGCTTCTGTTCCCTGTAATTACTTCGTAGTGTCATGTTCTCCTGATTTATGTTTGATGTATTGTTTTATTACAATGTAACTTATATCTGAATTGAAAGCAAACTTGTTTTTCTCAGTTCACAAACAGCATACTCACTCATTCTATTCTGTGTGAGTATGTGTGGGTGTCGCGATGGGTATGGCAGCGAAATATAGACTTTTGTGTATAGAGAACTGTATATGGTGTGTATGTAAGATGTGTGATGATGTTTGTTAGTGAAATATGGACAAAGAACATAGAGGGCTGTACATGGTGTGTGTGTGTATAGTAGTGAAGAATGGGAGTGAGAGTAAGAGTTAAGTGCTAGCTGTATTGGTGTTGTGCCAATGGTAAATATATTAGTTCTGATGAAATGGTGTTGGTGACAGTTGCAGTAATAAAATTAAATGTTTTATTAGTAGTAGAACAGACTGTAGCTGTCATTGTTCCATACTTATAACAGGACACTAAAAAGATTTTCAAGCCACTTCATTCGATAGCAAGATGATAAAAATAAAAACTAGTGAGAAAAAGGCATTGATTAGTGGATAGTCAGCCGTAAACTGTTTGTCTTTATGACTCCACCCCCCTCCACAACTCTAAACTCTAAACTCTCATATGAAAATACAATGATTGCAACACTAGGAAATCCTGTTTCAACATGGCTAACTAATCCTGTTTCAACAAGGTTTACTAACTGATAATTATGTCTTATCACTGTTGTTGTTGCCATTCAGTTTTCATCCTTCAAAGATGTTCAAGCTGTGGCCATCCCATCTTTTACTCAGACACAGTGTATCTGGGAGTACATTATCTAATGTATAGCTTTTCAATATTAATGGCTATAATTAAGGCACCAAACTGGCAGAACCGTTAGCATGCGGGACAAAAAGCTTAGCGACTTTTTGTCCATCTTAACATTCTGAGTGCAAATTCTGCCAAAGTCATCTTTGCTGTTCATCCTTTAGGATGGGGGGGGTCAATAAAATAAGTACCAGTTGAGCACTGGGGTCAATGTGATCGACTTAGCCCCTCCCCACGAAACTGCTGGCATTCTGCCAAAATTTAAAACTAGTATTAATGGCTATAGAAATGGTTGTTGCTTGGCCCTCGAGTCATCCCTGATCCAGTAGATCTACAATCAAAAATGTTTCATCTGTAACCTCCAGTCATGACCATTCCATTCAGTCACAGTATATCTAGAACTACACTGTCTAATATGGCCCTTCAACGACAGCTCAATCCCGTTCTGTGAAGGTATATAGCCTAATAGTTAAGGTGTTAGGTTTATGATTGTAGGGCCCCAGCATTCAGCTCATGGACAGGGCAGCATGTTGTGTCCTTCCCATTGCTCCTGTTTACTCAACTACAATGAATACCAGCCCTCTCTTCTTCCAGCAGACACATCTTAGTTGTTCTTCTGAGCAAAGGGAGATGGGGTTATGAGGGTGTCTATGTACATTCACTACGTCAGCAAGTAAAACAATTTGCAAAGAATGATACACATTACCAAGTCATAATGGTGACGGTAGTTGGATGTATTCTATTAATAGCATTCCAGCAGAACTGTGATCATTCGTTATCCAGCCTTGCCTACCTCGTCTTTTACTCAGATGTAGTGTATCTAAAACTGCGTCTGTGTTCTTACCCATGGTAAAACAATAGGGGTGCAATGAACAGTAGCAGCTCAGATGTAGAGGAGTGGTGTTAGTGTGGTGTTGAAATGTTGTTTGAGAGAGGGGTGAGTGCATACCCTTTGCCAGAGTGCAGCTTAGAAGTCCTTAGTAAATACACAACTCAGTGTGTTGTAGGGGGGGGGGGAGTAATCTTCTCTATGACTTTGAGATACACCCACATTGATTTAAACTCTACAATGTAAGCAAATGAAACAATCATCTACATTGCATTTCGTTATTTCACCTCCTTGTTGTACCTATTTTAGTGAAATGAACTCAGCCACTTTATAATTTTGCATTACAACCATGGGCACAGCTGAAAGAACTTATGTAGGCCAGCAACATACACACACACATGCATACTCTGTAGAGTGTGAGAGATGAAAGAGTTTAGCAAATATAGGAACAAGAAATTGGTCAGTATATGCATGTTTTCCATTCACTAGTCAGCAAGTAGGGAATTCCATGTCTCAACACAAATTTCCTTTCATGAGGGCACCAAATAAACACTTCACTTTTGGAGTTTAAGAAGTCTCCTAGGTCAAGCAAATTCTTTATGCTTGACTCAAGAGGTGGGGGGGGGGGCTTCTTAAACTACAAAAGTGAGGTGTTTAGTTGGTGCCCTCATGAGGGGAAATCAGTGTTGGGGACATGGAATTCCCCGCTCATGGAAATCATATTGACCTTTTCAGGCACAACTTAAACTGGTCAAAGGGAGATGATTCTATTTCACCCAGAAGGGATGCTCCTTAGTAGAACTTTGTTTTAGGGTTTTTTTTTTTTTAACAACGCTGACATTCCTGCCTCCAGTTGTAAAGAGGCTTTGTGCTTCTCATCTGTAGGTCTGCTGAGTCTCCTACATAGCTAAGAGCGTTATAGGTGTGAAACCAATGATAACCTCCTGATCAGCCATAACCAACAACTACATTAAATGTGTGTGTGTGTGTGTATGAATATATGCATATATATGTACATATGTGTGTATATATATATGTATGAGTGTGTGTGTATAAATGTGAAATATCTAAATAAAGAAATAGACTGATGGAGTGATCATAGCTGAAACACCATCTATAATAGGTCTACTGGATCAGCACTAGCCTAGGGTTAAACAACATAAATAACAACTGTTGTCAATGGTCATGGGTGGAACATCTGCTGGGTCAAGGATAACCCTAGGCTAAACAAGAATAACACTTATTACTATTTAGATAAGATAAGACTTATTGATCATTTAGTAAATTGAATGCTTTTAACTAAGACAACAGCCTTCTTGGAACAGGATTTCCTTGCGTTATGAGAATTATATATTCATATCAGAGCTGGAATTTAAACTTAGGGGAGAATAAAGAAACTAGTATTTGGTGTGGTTATTGTAAAGGAATAAAAGGTGTGAGCTTGAGACACTGATTGGATGACCGGCAGCTGTCTTTAAAATTACCATGCCAAATACTAGATTCCTTATTCACTCCTAAGTTTAAATTCCAGTTCTCATACAAAAATAGAATTAATATAATACTAGGAAATCCTGTTACAACAAGGTTGCTGCCTTAGTTTAAAGCATTCGTTTTATATATATATTCAATTGATGTTTGTGTGTGTGTGTGAGTTATCATTCAATTTATTTCAAGATTTCCTGCCAATAGAGAAAGAACTGGTTTCTAACCAAGACTTCTTCATTGGCATTTCAACATCAACAACAGGGTATTTTTGTTTGTATGGTTTGCAATGTTTGCAGTCATGTATGCTTGCCAAGAGCAGGGCTCATTAGTCACCAGCAGAGCTGCAAATGCAAAATATAAGTTAATCCTAGAGTGCACAATGTTCCTAAAGGTCAGCAATGGCGTTCCTCAATCATGAGTGGCCGGCCATCATGTATGTATGTATGTATGTGCAGATTTGTATGTTTTATGTATGTATTCTCATGCATATAGTTGCATATCTAAACATGCTCATATATATTTAAATTATAAACTTCTGGAAAGTTTTACAGTTACAGTGATGGATTGGATCTGTAGTCTTCGAATTAGCTTTCTCCATTCTGGTTTTGAGAAGCCTAATTTCTCGAGATTGGTATTTAGGCAGTTTGTTACATATCCCAGGGACCCAATAATTACAGGTTCAGCATAGGTGTTCTCTTTTACACTGATCTTCAGCTTTGTGTTAACATCCTCTGGGCAGCTAATTTCCACAACTGTGCACAGTTCCTCTTTATCCAATATATGTATGTATGTATGAAAAGTATGTATGTGTGCATGTTTATATGCATCTGGGGATTGCGTGTGTACATACATACATGTAGTTAGCCAATGTCCCAGAACCATTGATGAGTGCTCTTGAATGCATGAACAATACTTAGTACACTACTTTGCTCTTTAGGGGTGATAAGGAATAAATCAAGTCAGATAGCATTCACTATCAAAAAGGCATCTTTCGGGATGATAGCCTGTTGGTTCTGCTGCTTGTCCACTCCTTAAATCCCCTATCATACCTACACATGAAACATAGTAGCCATGAAAATGGATCCAGAAGTATCCCCCATCTATTCTTTGTTGATGACCTGAAACTGTGTGGGTCAAATATCAACCACATAAAAAAGCTATTGGACCTCGTTACCCAATTTTCTACAGATATTGGAACGAAATTTGGTGAGTCCAAATATGCATTTTTGACAATAATGTGTAGAAAAGTTGTACCCTCCTGAAAACCTAAAAATAAACAGCTTGACAACACAATCTCTACAGTCAGGTGATAATTGTAGGTATCTTGGACAAAATGAGAATGTTAGATATGATGGACCCATATATAAGGAGAGGACCAGAAAGGAATACTGCAGGACAGTGAAGAGATTATGGTCATCAGAACTCTCAGCTTACAATTAGCTTATTGCCCACAACATCTTTGTCGTACCTGTCTTCACACCTGTGTTTGGCCTTCTGGATTGGTCACTACAAGAACTCAATGAGACAGATGTTCAAGCTCACAAGCTACTCAGTGTTGCAGGAAACTTCAGCATCAATGGAGATGTAGGCAGGCTATACTTCCCACGCAAGGCAAGTGGTCACGGTCTCGGATCTGTATTAATGTCATATGAGGCACGTATTGTGACACTGAAACATCTGCAGCAGAGGAAAGAGACCAGTAACCATCATACTGGTTTGTGACCTTGAAATCTATAATGTAATTAGGATAGTCAATGAGCTTGAAAGAGTGGTATGAAATAAGAACTGATACAGATCATTCTCCAAAGGGCTTTGGTAAAAATCTATTAAACAGAATACAAAGTGAACCAGTTCACTGAGGAGGTAATACATCTGTACTTGGCATGTAAAACAAACTGTAGAACGGATTGATCATGTCAAAGGTTTGGCATGGAGTACTGGACAAGTTTATGACATCCCAATTTGAAGGCCACCTCCATGCAATTCAAGAACAAGTGATCCTCACCAAGTATCTGCAACATAAGAGGCAGAAAACATTGACAAAACAACAAGTGTAGGTTATGCAAGACCAAGACATCAGCCTCATTATTACCAACTTTGAGAGAATGTCTTTCAGATATTATCTTTCCATGTGTGTGTGTGTGTGTATTTGTCGTCCCCCCTATCTCCAATCACTGCTTGATAGCTGGTGTTGGTGTGTTTATGTACCCGTAACTTAACAATTCAGCGAAGGAGACCGATAGAATAAATACTAGGCTTACAAAGAGTAAGTCCTGGGGGTCGATTTGCCTGCCTTATACTCCCATAAATACGATAAAGCTAGTAAAAAAGAAAGCCTTTAGCCTCTCGTTGCCACTAATTAAGTTGAAAAAAAAAAAACTCTAGATCCATCGTCTCTTGCCGCTAATAAATCTATAACATTTCCATCCTCTATCACTTAAATATTAATTCTTTTTTGGAACAGGCACTCTTCGGCGTTTTGTATCGAAAAGAGGTTTCAGTTCAATATTTTACATGCTTATATGTATAGCTTTATGCGCTTCGAGATTCACTATTCCCCACCACCACCTCACAAAAATGAAAAAGAAACATTTCACGTTCTCTCGAAAATTTATGAATCCTTCTGATATCAACTTCAATTTTAATTAATATGAAGGGGGGAGAAACGAATAACCTCAATTACTTCGTCACTAATTAATCTAAAAAAGAAAATCTCATAATCTATGCCACTTTGCTGCTAACATATAATCGGTGTAACTAATTAATTTGAAAAATAAAACCTGTTGTCTCTGAGAGATAAAGTCTATTTAATTTCATGCTTGTGTTTGATTGTTATAGTTATTTTATGAACGCCTGAAATATGAAAAATAAAGTTATACTTTGTGGAATTTGCAATTAGTATTCAGTAAAGTTAGATAACTCTGGACTACATTACTCCAGTTATCCCCCTTAAAAGTCTGAAATTATTTGCTGTTCTTAGATTCAATTCACGTAGAGAGCCAAGACAGGCGAAGGTATTAAATTAATATCGCAATTTTGTTCTGTTTTTGCAGGCTAGTGATGTGGTACCTTTCATACTCGACAGTAAATTGTACTCCCATGTGTTAAAGAGGATTGTTGGAATGGTAGCTGCTGCAGAATCCGTTCTCGATGAAACTGATCCCGATTTTGCCGAAGCTATTCTAGATGCAACTTATGGAATTCTCTTAAAAGGCCAGAAAAAGCTACTATATGACGAAGTGTTTGGGTTACACGTTGTGGACTCTCCCTGAGTCGATTCGTCGCCTATAAAACACGAGGACTCGCCATTTCCTGTCCAGTTAGCAAGCCTGGATACAGTTTATGCCATGTCCGTAATCCCCATCTGTAATTAACATGTTAATTACCACTAATTATGTGTACATTCAGTGAGTTTTCTTTTTTCCACAACTCATCTATTACACATTTGCCTAAATTCTACAGATTTAGCATAATGTTCTAAATACTGTAGCACCATGATTTTACTGGTGATATATAATGGTTGAGTTTTTTTTTTTTTTTCTTTCAAGAATTTAGAGAAATTCCTTGGTGTTCCTAGCAATACTAATAAAAGAATTGTAACTACAGTAAAGTATTTTTCTTCTGACCGCAAACCTCACACTTGCTGTGCACAAGTACGGCCAGAACAGTAATATTTCAGAATTCCTCTTAGATTATTCTATGTTTAAAACTATGTAATTCCCTTCAATATGCTACTGTAATATATCACGTTTATGGAATACATATATACATACATACATCACACACATATACGTGTGTGTGTGTGTGTGTATATATATAATACATACATACATCTATGTATGTATGTAAGGTACGTGAGGAAGTACATTGTGACCAGCGTTGTATAACAACATCCTATAGTCTGGCCGATACAGTTATACAGTGATATATTTATATGTGTGTGTGTATGTGTATTTGCTATATCATAAATGACCAGAGTAATATGGCACAGGTGAATAAATATGAGTGACATAGTACCTGTGAATACCCACAGTATGACTTAGACCACTTGTGACTTGGTCTACCTTGTCACAATACCAGTGGCCAACCTTCAGTGTCACACTACTAGCAACCATCTGCAGCATGTGACAATACTAGTGGCTTGCTCACATTGTCACACCACCATTCAATAGACAGATGAGTGACTAGATCTAGACAGCCATAGCACTAGTGACTGAAGCTAACAATGTAACAGCACCCGTAACTTGATCTACATGTCACAATGAATCAGTGACAGTAAAGTACTATTTTCTAAACAGTTGTGACATTGAGAAGATGTTGTTACCAAAATTCTTATGTTCTTCAACTAATTTCAGCTATTATTTTACCCATTAGTTCAAAGGAATTTTAAATGGATTAGATACAGCAATAAAATGAAATACAAATTAAAATAACAGTGATTTAATTCATATGAAGCCAGATTTATTCAAATTCATAGTTTTGTGTTAAATAAAAGTTAATAAAATGAAATTATAAAAATAATGTTCAATTCTCCGACTTATTTTGTTTTACGTGTTATAAATTCTGAATTCAAAATTTTCTTTACTATAATTAAGATAATGAAGAAAAGTGGAATAAAGAAATAGTTGAGAGCTTCTATACAAATGCTATGTTTAACATTGCATTTTTGCTTATATTTCAAATAATTTGCTTTGTGTTATTCATCTTTAATAGCCTGAAAGACGGAAGTGGTAATAGGTGAGTTTTAAGAAAGATCAAACTAGTCACTTTGCTTCTCATTCGAACTTGCTGAAGGGTGTTGTGACTAACTCATAGGTCCTATTTTCATTCAAATCAGTTGGAATTCTACTCTACAGTGTTGGTCAGCTGGAACTCCTTACAACAGAACTGACCATCTAAATTGTTGAAGACAGAAAAACAAGGAGAAAAAACAAAATGATTTCCATTCATCTCTGAAACACACCTTAGATAAAAAAAATGAAAAAGGCAAAAGTCTTGCTCTGCTGTTTTTATTATTAATATGAGACTTCTGAATATATAGCTTGTGGACATGTGATTTGTCTGCCACCATCAATGGGAAACAAGGCTCCTGTGATGAAGGAACTGGCATCAGAAGCTAAGAATGCAATTGCCTTAGCAACATCATCGACTTCTCCTGCACGTCCAAGAACGTGGGTTCTTTTGGCTTTCTCTAGATGCTGCAAAGATACAGGGTCATTATGAAAATGTTGACTGATAGAAGATCAATTCATACCGGTGTGAATACACACACACACACACACACACACAAATACATTTGTAAGACCAAAACACAGTTATGTTGTCAATACACAGAAACACAGTTTTAAAATTGTCACATCTATGAAAGTAAATATATTTATGCTTTGTGTTGTGTAACTGATTTTCAAGAGTTGTGTAATATACAGCTTGCCTAGTAAATTACATTGAATAGATCTGAGACACACATCATCATCATTTAACATCTGTTTTCCATGCTGGCATGGGTTGGATGGTTTCACCAGAGCTAGTAAGGCCAGGGGTCACACCAGGCTCCATTGTCTGTTCTGGCATGGTTTCTATGGCTGGATGCCCTTCCTAATGCCAACCACTCCATACTATGTACTGGGTGCTTTTAACATGACACCTGCACCAGTATCAATTCTGCCGTGGTGGACGAGTCTTCTTGAGTACAGTAAGGCCCTAGATACCTCAGTTCTTAGTCATCTCCTTTGTAAGGTTCAGTATCTTGAGATTGGCCTTAAATACTTCCTCCTATGTCTTCCTGGGTCTCGCTCTCCCACAAGTTTCATCCACTTTAAGTGATCAGCATTTCTGTATACAACTGTCTTGTCTAAATAACTTACTTAAAATAATTTTGAAAACCAAAAGTTATTTAGAGTAATAAACACAGAATTTTCATATCTTTGATAATCTGTGAGAAACATAAGAAATCTCAAGTAAACAAGAAAAGAAAACACTCAACCTTACCTGAGCATAAACTTCTTCACTCATGCCTGTTCTTTTGTGTATTTCAGTGACAACAAACCCAGGACTGAAACATTATTTGGAAGAACAAACCATTTAGTTGAAGAGGCAATATTAAATCTGTATTGTGAGGGACATGGGTGGTCAACATGACCAAGTGAATAGTCTCATGCCATGACCATAATCAATGTATTTTAACTCTGGCTGGTTCAGATCCACAACGCTAAAATAGGTTCAATGATTAGGAACAACTTGTTTCAATGTGCAACGACAGCATTATTGTTTCATTAGGTTGTTGCACTAAGTTTAACACTTGTGCTGTGCCCGCTAACGCATAGGCATATAGGGTAGTTCCCTTGAGGCCTCATGGGTCTAGGGGCCCAATTCTTATCTCTGCATGTTGTAGCTTACTGTTTATAAATAAACACTACTAATATTGATTCTTTTCTTCACCACATTTATTTCTAGTTAGCATTTATAAAGTTCCCTAGAAATTTGAACACTAACTTGATTAACTGAAGATGATATATTAAAAATATTGGTATCTTTAGTAATTCATTTTGATATTTAATAAACAAAGTCTTGCTTTACAGTTGGACTCTGCAGTGAGACCACATGGCTTTGTGATAGCTTGGTATAAGAATCAAATTGATGAGTTTTATCTTAAGAGTCATCAGGATTCACTTTTATAAATGCCAAAAGATAACATCAAAAAGCTACTTATTAAAATCTAAGCAACATTACACACAGCACAACTCATTTACATAATGGTACAAGAATTACTTATTCTACAAAATGGTATAAATATCTGAACATTAACAGAACTAATGTGAAAATATGAGACTTACTTGACACTGTTTACACGCACTTTCTTCGATGCCAACTCTGCAAAACACAGAGAAAGATGAAAAATACTAAGATACATCACAAAATAACAAGATACAACAATGGATGGAATGCTTAATCACAGGCCTGCTTGACCAGGGTCAAAACAACACAGAACTGAAAATAAAATAAAATTGAAAAACATTTTAAAGAAATGAGGAAAAAACATCAACATACCAAGAGCTACAGTACAGGTGAATTGATCCAAAGCACTTTTAGACATGTCGTATGCTAGAGCTCCAGGGAACTGAAATAAAAATGGTAAACTGAATTGAATAGGAAGACTTTGTCATAAATTCACAATAACCCTTTAGCATTTAAACTTGCCATATCTGACCCAAATTTTCTATTTTATGTTTGAACCAGCCTGATTTGGTCTTTCACACCTAACCTACAATGTTATTCTGAAAATAATCTCATCACTGAAATCTCAAAGCTATGAGATAATGCATGATTAATTCAAAACAATGAATAAACAAACATATTTCACAGAGTAATCTGAGTGCTAAAGGGTTAAAAATGGTAAAGACCCCACTTCGGTCATGAATGACCATGGGATTGCACCTAGAAAGTTCCCTTCTCAGGTACAAGTTCGCACATGCATACCAGCCTCTCCTCTCCATGCCACCAATGTTATCCAAGAACTGGATTAAGTTAGTGTGAAGTTTGCTGCATATACATTATTTACATTCGACGGATATTTGTCCTCATCTTGTTTGTTGTTAACACAACGTTTCGGCTGATATACCCTCCAGCCTTCATCAGGTGTCTTGGGGAAATTTCGAACCTGGGTTCTCATTCCTAAGGTATTTTTCCATGTTATAATTTTGAACTTCAGTAGAATACACATCTAGCAGCCCAGAGGTGACTGGCATGTATCTTCTCTTTGTATCTGCCATACAATCGTTTTTCTAAACAGCACCATTATAGAAAGAAAGAAAAACTATTCTAAAAATGACTTACAGCTCTTAGGCCACATATACTGGAGACATTCACTATAGATCCTTGGGTTGCTATCAAATGAGGCACCGCTAACATAGTCAACTGATAAACAGACCTAGAGGAAGAAATTTAGTCATCATCAGC
Source organism: Octopus bimaculoides (assembly GCF_046866305.1). Classification (NCBI taxonomy): domain Eukaryota; kingdom Metazoa; phylum Mollusca; class Cephalopoda; order Octopoda; family Octopodidae; genus Octopus; species Octopus bimaculoides. The sequence continues at coordinate 50,683,027 of NC_142942.1, forward strand.
ATCATCATCATAACCATCATCGTTTTAACATCTACTTTTTTTATGCTTTCATAGATGAAGTATGACAGACATATATATATATAAAAATTTAGGACAATCAGTAAGTTGTCATTATAGTACTCGGAGTTTCAAATGCCAGAGCAAAGAGCTACAATGCATTCTCATCAGCTATTAATGCCATTAACAGCCAACAAGAATGCATCATAGCTCTTTGCACCAACATTTGAAACTCTGAGTATTATAATGACAACTTACTGTTTGTCCTAAATTATACATATATAAATATTTACCTAATATTGAGGTCTCATTCTTTTGTTGTCACTTTTTATTATTATTATTATTATTATTATTATATATACATACAACAGGCTTCTGCACCTGTAATGATTAACTTCTAATTAAAAATTTCATACCGCACATTAACGTTAAAGATTTCATCAAACTGCTTCAAGCTGCTGGTTTCAATACTTCCATGTGCTAAAATTCCGGCACAGTTCACCTGTTGATGCCATACAAAAGAAAAATATGGTTTCTAAAGTTTATCTACAAGAAATAATGCATTATGTGGAGGCAAAGAATGGTGGAGGAAAATAAGGGTTGAAAGGACAAAATAATGGTACCAAGAAAATGGTAAAAATAGTTAAGGTAATGTTAGTTTATCCTTTCAGAATCATATTTCTAATGAGACAGTCCATATTTAAATTCATTTTGAAACAAATAGAAAACAAAATATTGATGATTAAATTTAAGCAATTTAGAAGGATTAGGTAAAATTTTATCATTAATTAAAATGGTGCCTGGAACACTGTCGCCGCCGCCAGCAGTGGCGTCATTTAGCGTCTGGCTGCCAAGCTGGCATAGTTTGACAGGGGCTGACCAATCAGAAAACTACATCATGCTCCAGTGTCTACTTTGGCAGAGTTTCTGCAGCTGGATGTCTTTCCCAATGCCAACCACTTTATAGAATGTACTGGGTGCTTTTTTTTCCATGGCACCAACACAAGTGAAGACTGCCTTATAATTTGCAAGGTTGAGGGCCTAAATTGGCCCCTATAACTTAGGAAGGACAGAAGAGAGAGTAGGTAATGATTTTAGGTGGAGAGACAAGGGATGATAAGTAAACGAAGATAGGGGAATATGACAGGGAATGGGGGACAAAGAAGGGATTAGTGACAGGGTTGAGAACAAATGGGAGGGGATAAAGCTGAAAAAGTGATAGGGTGGGTTGCGTACAGAGTTGGGAGTAGGGCTGTCTAATAATATAAGGGATGAGTGTGAATAGAAGGCATGAGGGAAATGGAACAAAGGAAAGGCAATAATTTTGGGATGGAAGTTTTGAATATGTGAATATTTTAAAATAAAAGGGGCTGAAATTAAAACCAGTTGTCTCAGGTGAGTTGGTATAGAAAGGGTTAAAGATAAGGAGTGGAAATGAGAAACACTAGAAATTGCAGCAGATTTAAGAAACGAATATATTTACCAAAATGTTTAGTTTTCCAAAATGAGAAATGGTTTTCTCCATCACAGTTTTCACATCATCTTCCTTTGAAAGGTCAGCCACAACCATTAATGGCTGAAATAAGAAATAGTTTTCATCAAATAGCATCAATTTAAACAGACCACAGATGGGGAACCCTATCATTTCTTGGGTTTGGAGTCTGTATTAAAAATTTCATTTGCATGCAGTTTAACAAAAACAGTTATTTAGTCCCAGGAAGGCAATGGAAAGTAGAAATAGAAACAATGAAGGGCAATGGATGTTTAATTAGTAGAGTGGCAGGCATTTTGCCTTGTAATATATATATATATATAAACCAATTGGTAAGATCAGGTGTAATGGATATATAATACAGTACACTTTCATTAATATATATATATATATATATATATATATATTAATATATTAATGAAAGTGTAACGTATTATATACCCATTACAGCTGATCTTACCAATTGGTTTCACACTAGGGGTTCAACAGAGTGATAGATAACAGTCTGGTTATGTAACCCTGCACTCATCAGAGGTAGCCATCATGATATTTAGATATACATACATGTATGTGTATATGTATGCATGTATGTATATGCTGATGACCTTGTGATGAAGATATTCCTCAGCAGCTTGAAGAAATATTGAGAAATCTTAGGTCCAAGTTTGCATTTCTGTTTACCTACATATGTATGTGTATGAGTGTGTGTGTATGTATCTATGTATGTATGTAATCAGACTGTATACATTAACATGATGGTATACTGTGTTAGGGTTTTCCTACCACTAAAACAACAATAAACGTATCAGTGTATCTATCTGCATAATCATATGCATGCAGAAGTCAGGCATGCACATCTACATGCATCTACACATGTAATTGTTTTACCTGGCAGCCATTTTTTTCGCATTCATCTGCTGTTTTCTTCAAGTTCTCTTCTTTCCTGCCAGTAATAGCCAACTTTGCACCAAGTTTACTAAACAACACTGCAGTACCTGCACCAATACCAGAACTGGCACCTGAACAAAGAAATAATACATTAAGCTATGTTATACTCATAGTCAAAGAGTTACATTTCACACACACACACACACGAAAGGATGCACTGTAACAAGATAGTCTTCTCCAAATTCAAACATAGAAAGACTAAGTTTGAAAGTCATACCTGCTGGTGAATAATATTATCGTATTTGATAATGTTGACAGCAATAAGAAAGAGGAACAGAAAAAGTAGGTGGTTAGAATGAAATTAGTGTAACAGATAATTAGAGATGGGGATTGTGTTGGCTGCAGTGAACAGTGGCGGACTGGCCAGGTTGCCAGCTTGCCCAATGGCAAGTGGGCTCCTATGTTATTAGAATCCATACATGGGGGCCCATGTTAATATCCAACGGGCCCATCTACTCAAGTTTGAGAATCTTTATTCACTCCTGGAAGAATGCATTGATTATTTCAGGCTGGTTGAAAAAAATACTTTTAACAAAAAAAAATAAAAAAATTAAATGATAGCGTTGTAGTTGTGGGTGGGCCCCCTTGTAGTAGCAGATGGGCCCCCTTAGTATATATACAAGAACTGGAGACTGTTTTAGCTGAAGAATGGACAAAATTCCTTTGGAAACAATTCAAACTTTGTACGAGTTCATACCTCGTAGAATTCAAGCTGTAATTACTGCCATTATTTTGTCCAACCCCTGTATATATATTTACGTGTGTATGTCTTTGTGCCTATGTTTGTGTCCACCCCCAACCATCGCTTGACAATCGATGTTGGTGTATTTACGTCCCCGTAACTTAGCGGTTCGGCAAAAGACACCGACAGAATAAGTCCTGGGATCGATTTCTTCGACTAAAAAACTCTGTAAGACAGTGCTCCAGCACGACCGCAGTCAAATGACTGAAATAAGTAAAAGAATTAAAGAAAATACTCTGCAGATATTCGGAGATTTCCAGACGTATGTTCAGCCATACGATCGGTTCTCACTGAATAATCGAATCTGTTCGCCGATAGCTGCAGACAAGCTTTCTAAAGTAAGCTACAAGGTTTCAACCCAAACTGGGTTAGTATTTTAACGTGGTTTTGTATTATATCACCTGTATCATACACATACGTGTTATACATGTAATTATTAAATTATCTAAATTTTCAATAATATATATATATATATATACACGCGTGCTCACACACACACAGCCTCTGTCACCCAGGGTTGACGATAAATTTCCAGTTGCTCATATCTTTAAAAACAAGTAACACTTCTGAACGTTTTCACCACCTCCATAAACTAGTTTCGTGTGGTTTATTATCTCTGTTTATCCTAAGATAAACAGAGATAATAAATAAACAAAAGGTACTTGTAGAATATATACGCAAACAACGATTCCTTTATAAAACGGAAGGGACCACATTATATGCTAGACTCACTACAAGTCCTCAAAACTTCTCAAGTATAGACTTCGGATCTTAACCCTTTGACCGGCAAAGATCCTAGACTTCTATTGTTTATAAAATACATTATAAAACACGGTAATTAAATAACTTTAATTAGTCATAATAATTACAGGCCTCCTAATCTTTTAGAACATTGTCATTTTATATGATTTTGCTGGCAAATTTTTAAATTGACATAAACATTTATTTACATGAAAGAAAAATGCCAGAGAACTAACATTTAATTCTTCCAAATCTTTACCGGTTTGATGTTATTTACGTATACATTCGACTAGTTTATCCGGGTTAACATGCAATTTCGTAAACTAATTTGATAAACCTAGGTTATCCTTTATATATACCATTCCTTCTTTAACAGGGTAAAGTTTGATTTAAACGAAATTTGGCTGCTATTTCTAGCAGAACGAACGCGTCTCGTATTACACGGGTGATATTTGAGGGAGAGATGCTACTATTGAATTATTTTTTACACTTTGTTGTGTGTTTTGTTGGTTTCTTCATAACAACGAAAATAAAAAAGGAAATAATAAACAGAGGAAAATTTCCCTCACCGCTAATCAAAGCCACTTTTCCACTTAAATTAATGATGTCCATGTTTCGTTTCAATCTTCGTTTCGCTGCCGTCAACAAACATCAATCTGAAGAAGAAAACGAAACGAAGAAACTTCCGTTTCCATATCTGTTTCCCAAGACTATTGTCAAGGTTAAGTTTCTATAAAAAACACAACTTTTGTTACAGAAATACCTCGTGAAAAAAAACACAATCACTCTTTACTCTTTTACTTGTTTCAGTCATTTGACTGCGGCCATGCTGGAGCACCGCCTTTAGTCGAGCAAATCGACCCTAGGACTTATTCTTTGGAAGCCTAGTACTTATTCTATCGGTCTCTTTTGCCGAACCGCTAAGTTACGGAGACGTAAACACACCAGCATCGGTTGTCAAGCGATGTTGGGGGGACAAACACAGACACAAACATATACACACACATATATACCATTGCCGAACCGCTAAGTTACGGGGGCATTTTATATTTCGGAAAAACTAAAAGTTTCACTAAATGTACGCAAAAACAAAAGGAAATACATAAATAAACAAATAGATAAATTAACAGAGTGAAAGTGTCACTGGAAAACCAAAACTATGTTGTCATTTTCACAATACATGACAGTTGTTGTCGGCACTCCGTCGCTTACGATGTCGAGGGTTCCAGTTGGTCCGATCAACGGAACAGCCTGCTCGTGAAATTAACGTGCAAGTGGCTGAGCACTCCACTGACACGTGTACCCTTAACGTAGTTCTCGAGGATATTCAGCGTGACACAGAGTGTGACAAGGCTGACCCTTTGAATTACAGGCACAACAGAAACAGGAAGTAAGAGTGAGAGAAAGTTGTGGTGGAAGAGTACAGCACCCCCCCCCCTGCCGGAGCTTCGTGGAGCTTTAGGTGTTTTCGCTCAATAAACATTCACAATGCCCGGTCTTGGAATCGAAACCGCGATCCTATGACCGCAAGTCCACTGCCCTAACCACTGGGCCATCAATTGCGCCTCCACACACAATACATGACAACTTAATAGACAAACAGAACATGAAATGTAATATCTAAATTAATTAAACGAACAAGTCGTAAACAATATTTAAATAGCCACTTCCTCTGGTCTATTTGCATACGAATTAAAACGGAAGTCACGTTGCACTTCCATTCTTCTTCATTCTTGCCCTTCTAGTAAACAGCTGCAACCTAAAGTCGGAACCATGGATATGTGTAACTTAAGTGGCAAAGTGGCTCTAATAAGTGGTAAGGTCTTCGTCTGTAGTCTAATCCTTTATATATATATACTGTTGTTGTTGTGCGGGAGCGATCAAACACGTTGCAGAACATTAATTGGTGTCACCTTGCATTTTATTCGTTTAAACATGGATTGTTTTAAAGACCACCCGTCATTTTATTCTTCATTAAGCATTTTTTTTCTTTTGTATTTATTTTTAAAACGATACTCAGTATTTTTGATTTGAGCATCAGTCAAAACCTAAAAAAAAAAAGAAGGAAAACAAGAAACAAGACTATTGATAAGGTTGCAATACGCAACGAAAATTTTAGGAAAATAAAAAGAAAAATAAGTGGAAATTTTACCGGTGTGTGTGTCAAATTTTAAGGCACAATAAGAAAATGACTCTCCCCAGACACAACAGAAGAAACGAAGAAAACGAAATACAGGACGTTCCAATAGAATAAATTTTTATTTTTGTATATAACATAGAAACAGGGGGACTGGAGTAATATTTTGGTAAAAATTTTAAATTAATACCCGCACAATTTTCACTAAGAAAAAAAAATAAAACTCGGAAAAAATTTACCATTTTTTTATTTTTTATTTTTTTTGTTTTTGTTTTTCGTTGAATGAATTCCTGTGATCTCCTAATATGCTACGAAACCCTTTTTGGAGTCCGAAAAACGGGGTGGGGTGAGATGGAAGCCTCAGAAATTTCACCTGCACGATTTTCACTAAAGAAAAAAAAAAGAAAAATCGCGCCCAAACTAATTTATGTGTTTGGGGGAGGAAGATGAAGAATTGAAAATAAGTATAAACGATATCGTTCATCTTTCGCCCCCCCCCCCCCCACACACAAAAATTAGGGTCAAACTAAAGCGTTTGACCCGGTGACAAAAAAAAAATTAGTCTAATAGGTGTAAAACAACTTGCTGGGAACGAATAAGCAGAGAAAAAAATGCGCGTTCGTGAATGTTCCGAGACGCCTCACCGGAGCCAAGAAACAAAAGAAAAATAGTGTAATAGATGTAAAACGACTTGCTCTGAACGAATATGAAAAAAAAAAAAAAAATGCGCTCCCGCGAAAGGCGGGGTGGGGAGAGGACTCGGAACATTCACACCTGCATAATTTTCACTAAGAAAAAAAAAAACTCAAACAAATTTACCATTTTTTTTTTTTTTTCCCCGTTGAATGAATTCCTGTGACCTCCTAATATGTATGTGAAATGTAACTTGGTGCACATTGGGATTAGACACTGAGGGAAAATGGCTGTAACTTTTTTATTTTTTAATTTTGGCGATTTTCGCTTTCGATAATGTGTTCTACATATCACGGTCATGCGATTCCCCCTAAAAAAAATTTTTGACCATACCCCCCCCCCCCCCTCAATTAAAAAATTACAGCCGTTTTCTCTGTGTCTAATCCCAATGTGCACCTGTAACTTTGATTATACAAAAGATAAATAATAATTAAGGATTCTTAAGTAGAAACAAATCGTTATATAGAGGTAAGGAATAACAATCCAGAAAACAAAAGTTCAGCAAATTTTTTTTTTTTTTTTTTTTTGTTTTAGGTGCCAGTTCTGGTATTGGAGCTGGTACTGCAGTGTTGTTTAGCAAACTTGGTGCAAAGTTGGCTATTACTGGCCGAAAAGAAGACAACTTGAAGAAAACGGCAGATGAATGCGAAAAAAATGGTTCTAAGGTAAAATAAGTCTCATTTAACATGTCTGTGTATACACACACACACACACACACACACACACAAAATAAAGAAACAATAAACCCATCTGTATGTTTATTGTCTCTTTTGTGAGAGAAACACATTAACACAGTACATCATCCTGTTTGCAAGTACAGTGTGAAATGCATGCATATATATATGTGTGTGGTGTGAAGTAGAGTGTTGCTCGTTTTTTCTTAAATATTGTAGAGTTAGGATTATCATGGCTGTATTACTTCCCAGTCACAAGACTCCAGGTTCAGTCTACCTGTGTGGCACCTTGGGCAAGTGCCTTGTACTATAGTTTCAGGCAGATCAAAGTTTTCTGAGTAGATTTGGTAGACGGAAACTGAAAGAAGCCTGTCGTATACATATACGTATATGTTTGTGTTTTTGTGTTTTGTTTGTGCCCCACCATCACCACTAGGCAGCAAGTTTTGATATGTTTACATCCCTGTAACTTAGTAGTTTGGCAAAAGAGACCGATAGAATAAAAGGCGGCGAGCTGGCAGAAACGTTAGCACGCCGGGCGAAACACTTAGCGGTATTTCGTCTGCCGCTACATTCTGAGTTCAAATTCCGCCGAGGTCGACTTTGCCTTTCATCCTTTCGAGGTCGATTAAATAAGTACCAGTTACGCACTGGGGTCGATATAATTGACTTAATCCGTTTGCCTGTCCTTGTTTGTCCCCTCTGTGTGTAGCCCCTTGTGGGCAGTAAAGAAATAAGAATAAGTACCAGGTCTTAAAACAAAAAAAAAAAAAGCATTCCAATGTGCCAGGGACCAGTAATATTTCTTAGTAATATTAATTTATACCAAAAACAATATATATACAATGAATATAATAAAAGTTGACAATTTTTTTTAATCTTATATTTATTTTATAAACAAATAATACAATATTACATATGCATTTTATAAGCATTTTATAATGTTTCTTTCTTTTCTGGAAACTTGCTACAGACCACCACTTTGAGTAGCACTGGTCTATATGCTATTTAATGAAAACTATTTCTTATTTCAGCCATTAATGGTTGTGGCTGACCTTTCAAAGGAAGATGATGTCAAAACTGTGATGGAGAAAACCATTTCTCATTTTGGGAAACTAAACATTTTGGTAAATATATGTTTCTTAAATCTGCTGCAATTTCTAATGTTCCTGATCTTCACACCTTATCTTTAATCCTTTCTATACCTTTTTCGTTTTAAAGTATTCACTTAAAAACTAGTATCTTCCACCATCGTTTGAAGCGAAACTTTAATAAGTTATATTCCAGACACCAATTTAATTAATAATCCTTTTTACTGAAGGCACCAGGCCTGAAATTCTGGGGTGGGGCTACTTGATTACATCAACCCCAGTGCTCAACTGGTATTTTTTTTCATCAACCTCAAAAGGATGAAAAGCAACGTCGACCTCAGTGGAATTTGAACTCAGAATGTGAAGACAGCCGAAATACCGTTAAGCGTTTCGCCCGGTGTGCTAACAATTCTGCCAGCTCACTGCCTTAACCAATTCAATTAATAATGAAAATTTTTCTTTTGATTCGTTATATTTTTATGTAAAACTTCAGTAAATTATGTTCCAGACACCAGAATGAAAATTTTTTTTTCTTGTTTTATAACAAATTTAAATATGGACTTCACATTAGAAATGTGGTTATGAAAGGGTTAAATGACATTCTTTTCCTTTTTGTTTTTGATATTCTTTAACAATTTCATGGGCCCTTATTTTGTTCACTCTTTTTATTTGTGTGTGTGTGTGTGTGTGTTATGCCTTACCTCTGTACGATGTCTTGTTTCTACTTAACAATCCATGCTTATCATTTATTTTTTGTATGGTATCTACAGGTAAACTGTGCTGGAATTTTGGCGAATGGATCTATTGAAACCACTAGCTTGAAACAATTTGATGAAGTCTTTAACATTAATGTACGGTACGAAACTAAAATTTGGAATTAATCTTATAAATTAATTATTGGCTTGAGGAAAGAATTTTTTTTTTTTTTTTTTGCATCTTTATGAAGAATTCCTCCATTTTCGACTCTGTGATGTCTCTCCAATCACAAAAATATGTTATTTATTTCTCTCATCTCTTGTGTTGTTTGTGGTGCCAAAAGTGTTAGTTTTGTAAAATAAAATGTAATAGTGGAGACAATGGTTGGAGATTGTAAAATGAAGATAATCTCCAACCGTCTAATCAAAGCTGGAAATGTAGTAATAGATGATGAAATAGTTAAACCATGTGAACCAATTCACCCATCTTGAACAAATAATTTTGCTTAAAGGATAAAAATCAGACCAAAGAAATTGAACGACAAATACAATTAGGATGGGCATTCTTTGATAAATTGAATCACATCATGAACAGTAAATTGTCCATGTGTCTAAAAAGAAAGGTCTTCAACCAGTGTATGCAGTCTACCATTATGTATGCATCAGAAACATGAACTGCCAACACAAGCATTGAAAATAAATTAAGATCAACACAAAGAACTATGGAGGGGAGAATGCTATCGTTTTATCTATATCTATCTTTCTTTCTTGCTATCAATCTATCTATCTTTCTTGCTACCTATCTGTGTGTGTGAGCATTAGTTATGTAAATGATAAAATAAATATAAAAGATTTTTTGTTAAAAACTGGGTTCATTTCTTCCTCCAGGTCCATTTATCAATTGACCATGTTAGCAGTGCCTCATTTGATAACAACTCAAGGATCTATTGTGAACGTTTCCAGTGTAAATGGTATAAGATCTGTAAGTTGACGCCATTTAGATTTTCCAAGATTAAATTATAATTTTTGTATGTAAAAGTCAACTTCTCTTTTCAAGAAATTAATGTTTCTAGCTAAGTCTGTCACCTCAGTTGTACTACCTGCGAGTGAAATTCTGTTGATAGAAACTGCATAGAAGATCTGCATGGCTGTGTGGTAAGAAGTTTGATTCCCAACCACATAGTTCTGGGTTCAGTCCCACTGTGTGGCACTTTAGGCAAGTGTTTTCTGCTATAGCCTCGGGCCGACCAACGAAAAGGATAACTTAGCGGTTCAGCAAACGAGACTGATAGAGTAAGTACCAGGCTTAAAAAAGAAAAAGTACTGGGATCGATTCATTTAAACTAGAAATTCTTCGAGGTGGTGCTCTAGCATGGCCACAGTCTAATGACTGAAACAAGTAAAAGATGGAAGATAAAAAAGATGTTCTTCTGAGGTAGTTAATTCATTGACTGGTTTAACAGCAACCCCTGGTTCTGTCATTTGAGAAATTAGCCAAGTTCTTAATTTAGAACTTTTTTTTTTTTAATTTAGTGCTCTTTCTTATGCTACAAACCCCACATTGGCTTAATCTACCCCATGTTAGATTAAGCACAAAGCCACATGTTAGAGAAGGAAACAATCAATTGTATATACCCCAGTATTTGACTGGTATTGATTTAAACATTAGAATGACAAAAGACAAAGGGGATCTTAGCAGCATTTGAACTCAGAGCACCAAGACATATAACTAACTAATGGCTGTAACACTCTACAAATTCTGCCAACTCACTGCCCTTGTTTCACGTTAATAAGGTTTGGATTACATATTGAATGGGTGAACTTGGAATAGCAATTTGACACATTTTATTCTCTGATTTTACTAAGATTACTTGGAAAGAGTTTATTCTTAAATATGTATATTCAGTCGGTTATAATCACTAAGTTAGATAACCTTAATGCATCTAAGCTGACTGTTTGGTATCCATGTTAATTCCTCTTTAGAAACTGACAGACAATGTTCTACCATTATTCTGTATTTATGACAAAGTCTTCCTATTCAATTCAGTTTACCATTTTTATTTCAGTTCCCTGGAGTTCTAGCATACAACATGTCTAAAAGTGCTTTGGATCAATTCACCTGTACTGTAGCTCTTGGTATGTTGATGTTTTTTCCTCATTTCTTTAAAATGTTTTTCAATTTTATTTTATTTTCAGTTCTGTGTTGTTTTGACCCTGGTCAAGCAGGCCTGTGATTAAGCGTTCCAGCCATTGTTGTATCTTGTTATTTTATAATGTATCTTAGTATTTTTCATCTTTCTCTATGTTTTGCAGAGTTGGCATCGAAGAAAGTGCGTGTAAACAGTGTCAAGTAAGTCTCATATCTTCACATTAGTTCTGTTAATGTTCAGATATTTATACCATTTTGTAGAATAAGTAATTCTTGTACCATTATGTAAATGTGTAATGTTGCTTAGATTTTAATAAGTAGCTTTTTGATGTTATCTTTTGGCATTTATAAAAGTGAATCCTGATGACTCTTAAGATAAAACTCATCAATTTGATTCTTATACCAAGCTATCACAAAGCCATGTGGTCTCACTGCAGAGTCCAACTGTAAAGCAAAAATATGTTTATTAAATATCAAAATGAATTACTAAAGATAACAATATTTTTAATATATTATCTTCAGTTAATCAAGTTAATGTTTAAATTTCTAGGGAACATTATAAATGCTAACTAAAAATAAATGTGGTGAAAAAAAAAAATCAATATTAGTCAATGCTTAAATAATATTTTAATTAGTTCATAAAGTATGGGAGACAACTCTTGACATGCTTATGCCTTATTATTTCCTCATCAGTGAAATTACCAGTTACTTTCAGATAAAGTTTATATCCAGTTACTTTTAGATAAAGCCTACAATACCCAGTGTGTCCTTATGTCCTTTCTCTTTTTATGATTTGAGAGATTTAATTGCTATTTCTAGCAGTGAAATGATTATGTAGCTGCTCTCTCATTAGTTTCAAGGATTCTGAAATCATAGTGATAATGCATGCCATAACCCACTGGGTCAAATGGCACAACTGAAAACTTCATTTCCATGTAGAGTGTATCTTGGACAAATTGAATTTCTCTAGTTCAAACACTCCAAATTATATACTCATAGGAATTGAACTCGGCACAGCAACTTAGCGAAACACTTGGTATTATACTGCTGTCACTGTTTATTATAATTATTTGTTCCTGGTCATGAGAACTATTTTAGCTTTGTGGACTGAGCCAGCCAGAGTTAAATATGGTGACCATGATGACTGGGTTAGTTAGTTAGTTCTCTCCATGATATGAGGTACAGGAAGCTGCAACACTATCTCTTCAACCGGCTCCGTTCTTTCCTACTGTCCTGGCCTCATTCCAACTTTTCCACCCTTCTTGTCTCCTCTCTGTGTCAATGGTCCTTTGCCATGTGGTTTTAGGATGCCCTGCAGCTCTTTTCATTAGGGTAAAGAGCCCTTAGCTGTTCACTTGGTCAGTTTTGGACACTTGTAACCATCACAATATGAATACAGATTAAAACTTGCTACCCCAGCTAAGTTGTTTGTACTTCTGATTTTTTTTTTTTCAGCCCTGGGGTTATCGTCACTGAAATACACAAAAGAGGAGGCATGAGTGAAGAAGCTTATGCTCAGGTAAGGCTCGATATTTATTTAGTTTACTTCAGTCCCTTCTTGTAGCGGTTTGGCAAAGGAGACCAGTAAAATAGCACTATGCTTACAAAGAATAAGTCCTGGGGTCAATTTGTTCGACTAAAGGTAGTGCTCCAGCATGGCCACAGTCAAATGACTGAAACAAATAAAAGGATAAGATATATATATATATACACACACACACACACACGCACACACACGGTGGCCCCAAAATAGGTTTACAGTTATTCAACTATCTATTTCGCATTCATATATGTTAACAGTTTAGATCTTAATTATAAAAAAATATGAAACCATTATTCCATGCTAAGTTAGTTAATTGTAAGATAGAAATTTAAGTGTAATAGAATGTTTTAAAAGTAATTTAAAGTGCCTACGTGAGAACTGTAAACCTACTTTTGGGCCACCCTGTACATACACATGCACACATACCAGATTTTTTTCTGTTTCCACCCACCAAATTCACTCACAAAGCTTTGGTCAGCCCAAATAGAAAACATTTCCCTAAGGTGCCACACGGTTGTCTTCTACTATAATCCTGCTTGGCACAATGGTTAGTCGTACAGACCACATGTGTTCATATAAAACTTGGTGGTACAAAATACATTAGCATACTGACTACATGTGCAGAGACAAATCGTATTCATTGACTTTTGTGTGAAATCTGTAATATAATTGAAGCTAAGCTTCACATCAAACAGAACCATACATGTTTACTCTTTTACTTGTTTGTCATTTGACTGCGGCCATGCTGGAGCACCACCTTTTTAGTCGAGCAAATCGACCCCAGCACTTATTCTTTGGAAGCCTAGTACTTATTCTATCGGTCTCTTTTGCCGAACTGCTAAGTTACGGGGACGTAAACACACCAGCATCGGTTGTCGAGCGATGTTGGGGGGACAAACATATATACACACATACATATATACGACGGGCTTCTTTCAGTTTCCATCTACCAAATCCACTCACAAGGCTTTGGTCGGCCCGAGGCCATAGTAGAGGACGCTTGCCCAAGGTGCCACACAGTGGGACTGAACCTGGACCCATGTGGTTGTTAAGCAAGCTACTTACCACACAGCCACTCCTATGCCTGCTTATTTAAGTTGTATCATTTTACAGAAATATATATATATACATTGAGGTGACAAATTAAAAATATTGTTTAGCTATTTTCAGTTTTGACCACGTAACTGTGTGTGTTTTGACCACATAGCTAGGTGTCAGCCATGTAACTGTATGTTTGTGTGCATATTGGTCGTATAGCTTTGTATACTGGTTATATATTTTGTACATCAGTCACCGTTTCCATAATGATTCTCCTTTCAGTTTCTGGAGAAATCCAGAGGAACCCATGCTCTTGGACGTGCAGGACAAGTCGACGAAGTCTCTAAGGCAATTGCCTTCTTAGCCTCTGATGCCAGTTCCTTCATTACTGGAGCTTTGCTTCCTGTTGATGGTGGAAGACATGCCATGTGTCCACGATAGAAACAGCAGAACAAGACTTGCTTTTTATTTTTTTAACCAAGATATTTTAGAAATAAACAGAAATTGGTTGTGTTTATTTTTCCATTTTGTTTCTCCTTTTTTCTTTCTGTTTACGTTTCTATGTTAGCATGTCTTTGGCTAATTGCTCAAGCACTAAACATGCTTGACCAAGCCTTGACTATAATACTGTAAAAGCACCCACTACACTCTCGGAGTGGTTGGCGTTAGGAAGGGCATCCAGCTGTAGAGAAACTCTGCCAGATCAGATTGGAGCCTGGTGCAGCTATCTGGCTTGCCAGTCCTCAGTCAAATCGTCCAACCCATGCTAGCATGAAAGCAGACGTTAAATGATGATGATTATATGTATATATATATATATATATATATATATGTGTGTGTGTTTGTCCCCTCACCATCGCTTGACAACTGACGCTGGTGTGTTTACATCCCTATAACTTAGCGGTTTGGCAAAATAGACTGATAGAATAAGTACTAGGCTTACAAAGAATAAGTTCTGGGGTTGATTTGTTCAACTAAAGGCGGTGCTCCAGCATGGCCACAGGCAAATGACTGAAACAAGTAAAAGAGTATATATATATATATATTCAAACTACAATAAATGTAAACAAAGTTTGCTTATAGAAGTGCTGGGATCTATTGAAAGATACAGATATCGAAATAGTTTATTCTCAAATGCAGAATAATACTGAGAGAATTTGAGCCTCATCTGAAGAGCAGTAAAATGATTCATCAGAATCCACAGGTAAACAAACAAATGTTGACAGAAATAATAAAGTTGGCGACAAATGATAATTATAATACGGATGGTGGAGACAATGACAGAAACCTAAACAAAAACACAGCACGATGTCAAAATTAAGGAAAAAAAAAAGATAATAATGAGGACAAAGGTTATTCAGTTTGGTTTGTAGAAGAGTTTATTAATACCACTGAAATAAAGTGGTTCGGTATTTAAGTGGTTTAGTTGAGTGTTCTACCACAGTTAATAGAATACGGTACATTATCAAGATACAATGGTGAATTAACAGGACTGCGATTATTATGATACTTAACACAGCACAAGTGTGTATTTGGGCAGCAGAAAATGTATCAAGGTTACATGTGTATATATACAGTATGTCTATGTGTGTGTGAGTATATGTATATATATATAAAAATATACACACAACTATATATATATATATATATTCACATGCATATATAAAAATATGTACACAGGTATACATTATATATATATATATAGATAGATACACCATATCTATAATCATATATTTATATATGTATGTATATGCACACACACACACACAAGGTGATTCAGAAATCCCTTTAGCATTTAAAATGGTATATATATATATATATAAAATTATTTTTCAGTGTTACAATTTTATTTTAACATGTTTTCAATATGATCTTTGCTATGTTATTGTGAATATTATTTGGTATGTTTATATATATATATATATATTGTTTAATAAACACAGTATATATTTTTATGAGTTACTAATAGTAGTTTCATGTGATGAAAACAACACAGACAGCATTTTATAACATGTCTGGTGCCTTTGTACAATCTTCAGGCTATGCTCACATGACATATACAAGCATAGCTTGAAGATTGCACGAAAGCACCAAATGTGTCAGAAAATGCTGTCTGTGTTGGTTTCATTGCATGAAAGTATGAAACTATTTGTAGCTCATAAAAATATATACTGTATTCATTAAACAATATTTATCTCTCATCAGATGGGAGTACTTTTTTTGTTGATCTTACCTTTGCAGAACAGTGTACTATATATAACAGTATACTGCAGAGTGGTTGGTGTTAGGAAGGGCATCCAGCCATAAAAACCCTGCCAAAACAGGCGCAATAGCCTAGGGTAGTTTTCTACTTGGCCTGCTCTTGTCAACCATCCTACCCATGCATGCATGGAAGATGGATGTTAAACGATGATGATGATGATATATACATACACACATCATCATCATCATTTAACATCCATTTTCCAATATGTGTGTGTGTATTTTAGAAAGATGTCATTAACAAAATATGAGAAAATTTTTCATTGTCCTAAAAATGGCAAAACATGAAGAAACAAACCTGTTCAATTGTCCAGGTATACCAACTGCACAGAGTGGTCTGGACAGCTGCCAGTAAAAACAGCAGGGCGGTAGACCAGCTATCCTGGAATCCCTGAGCCATGGCAGTTAACTGGTGTTGGTGTGGTTTAATGAATTCTGGTGTGTGTGTATGGAGGGAGGGAGGGATGAAGGGTATCGTGTAGGGGTAGGTGAGAAATGTGAAAGAGAGGGAAACAAGATGTACCTTAAGCTCAAAAGAAAAAACCTGTTGTTAACTGGTTTATATTAATGCTAAAGAAACTTTTCAATCACACTGACTATCTCCTTAAGCATGTGTACTAATGTAAATACATATGCATATATATATATACACACATATATATACACACATACACACATATATATATATATATACATATGCATACATATATACATACCCAAACACACACATATATATATACTCTACCCAATGTATTGAGTTCTATATTAGATAATGTTTGCACTATGTAAAATATATTTTCATATATCTTTACAACTCTTGCATTAAGAAATATATATATATATATATATATTTATGTATGTGTGAATCTATATATATATACATACACACATACATATGCGCACAAACATATCGACATGCCAAAAAATTAGAAAATGCAGCAATGATGTGTCGAAGTTTTCTTTTAGAGGGTGAGGAGGAGGTGAAACAGGGTCACAAAGAGGAGATTGTTTGTGTGTAATGGAAGAATGAGTGACAAATGAATTCTTTTATTTTGGGGCAAAATCCACACCGCAGACCTTTTTTTTTTATTATTATTATTATTTACTTCGGAGTTGATTTCTGTTGAATTTTTTTCTTTCTTTCTTTTCATATACAATGGCCCCTTTTTCGCGTACCATAACAGGTGTATGCTTGGTCGGTATATCCATTTGTACTTTTCTTTCGGCTGTACGGGTATTGGGGCAGGAATTTCGATAAGAGATTGATGAACTGCTTCTCCAGCAGAACCATGCATCGGTAAACTTCACTGTCGACCTGCAACGAGAAAGAGAAAGGTTTTAGAGAGATACTGATTACTATCAATGGAACAAAAAGGACGGGGGGGGGGGAGAGCAGAGGCATGGCTGAGGGGTTAAGGAATGAATTTCACAACCCCATGCTTTCAGGTTCAGTCGCACAGCATGGCACAGTAAGTGTCTTCCACAAGAGTACAGGGCCAAGCATTGTCTTGCGAGTGAATCTGGGAGATGAAAACTGTAAGAAGCCCATCAGTAAGAACTTTGCTTGCCAACCACATGGTTCTGGGTTCAATCTCACTGTGTGGCACCTTGGGTAAGTGTGTGTTCTACTATAGCCTCGGGCCAACTGAAGCCTTGTGAGTGGATATAGTAGACCAAAAGAAGAAGCCAGTTATATACATACATGTGTGTGTTTGTGTGTCCCCCACCACTGATTGGTAACCAGTGTTAGTGTGTTTATAATCTTGCAATTTAGCAGTTTAACAAAGGAAGCCAACAGAATAAGCACCAGGCTTTAAAAAACAAAAAAACAAGGATAGGGGTTGACTCATTTGACTAAAACGTTTTCAAGGTGTTGCCTCAGCATTTTCAGTCTAATGACTGAAACAAGAGATGAAAGATATGTCTATATATATATATATTTATATATATATATTTATATTTATATATATAACGATGATGATGACGATGATATATATCATCAGTCAACATCTGTTTTCCATGTTGGCATGGGCCGGACGGTTTGACAGGAGCAGGCCAGCTGAAGAACTGTCCAGGCTCTGTGTCTGTTTTGGCATGATCTCTATGGCTGGATGCTCTTCCTAACACCAACCACTTTACAGTGTGTATTGGGTGCATTTATGCAACACCGGCATGGGTCTGTTCCCATGGCACTGGTACGAGTGCATTTCATGTAGCACCAGCACCCACAAGCCCGTAATCATAAGTGTGTGCATGGATACATCATCATCATCATCATCATCATCATCGTTTAACGTCCGCTTTCCATGCTAGCATGGGTTGGACGATTTGACTGAGGACTGGTGCAACCGGATGGCTACACCAGGCTCCAATCTAATTTGGCAGAGTTTCTACAGCTGGATGCCCTTCCTAACGCCAACCACTCAGAGAGTGTAGTGGGTGCTTTTACGTGTCACCTGCACGAAAACGGCCACGCTCGAAATGGTGTCTTTTATGTGCCACCCATATATACATATATGAGTGAGTGTTTAGTATGTGAGATATCAACAGATATGGGAGATGAGAAAAGAGGAGGGAGAGAAAAATAGGAAAGAAAGAAAGAATAAACCTTACTGAATTATAAATGGCACAATTACGGAACATGAGTGATAAATCTTCGACAAAATTCTCAGTGTATTTATATTCTGCATCCACAACTTTATGTTTTATTGTTCGAAGGTCAATTGGGTTGGCAATTAATTCGTAATAATCAGGGACCTGAATAGAAAAGGAGACAAATAAAGAAAGATCATTTAGCAATTTACTGAGTAAAAGAATGTATTAATCCTTTAGCATTCAGATTATTCTGTTAAATCATCATCATCATTGTTAGTCTGCCTTCCATGCTGGTATGGGTTGGATGGTTTAAAAGGAGCTGGTTAGGCAGAAGGCTGCACCAGACTTGTGTCTGTTTTGGCAGGGGGTTTTTATGCTTGGATGCCCCTCCTAACACCAACCACCCAGCAGAGTGGACTGAGTGCATTTTACATGGCATGAGCACAGGTGGTCAGTTTTGGCAGTTTTTACAGCTGGATGTGCTTCCAAATGCGTGGTAACCATGTTATAGGATTGGGATGACCAATGCCTTGTGAGTGAAATTTGATGGACAGAAACCTCTATGGAGGTTCAGCATCCATTTGTTCATTCGATTTAATGTCTGCTTTTCCATGCTAGCACGAGTTAACTGAATACAGTATTCAAGGCAACATTTTACCGCTAGATGCCCTTGCTAACACTAATCCTTATGGTATTATCATCACCATTCAATGTCTGTTTTCAATGGTTTGGACAGTTTGATGGGAGCTGGTGAGTCAGAGGACTGAGACAAGTTTTGCTATCTTATTTTGGCATGGTTTTCTATGGTTGGATGCCCTTCCTAGTGCCAGCCACTTTACAGAGTATACTAGATGCTTTTTTACAGGGCACCAGCATGCATACATGTGAGTGTGTGTGAGTGAATTCTAAAACATCAACTAAGGATAATTTGTGAATAATTAAATAAACAGAATTTCTTAACAAACCTGTCGTTCATCAACGGGAAGTCTGAAGGGCCAACTGTTCTTGTTTATTATCAACCGAATTAAAATTGCTTCACAAATCTAAAAAGAGATTTAAAATGGCAATTAATTAGCTTCTATGTATATATTTGTATGAGTGAAGGTGTTTACATGTATGTGTGTGTGTGTGTGTGTGTGTGATTCTCAATATAGAACACAGTTATCATGCTTTAAATGTAAACAGGATTTGCACGACTGATTGCGTCAAAAGACTGGGGTATCTGTTAAGGTCAAATGGAGATGAATATAGAATATAGAATTTGGATGATAATGGATGATTAGTTGGCAGAAACAAGAGGGTAGTTAGACTAAGTAAAAATACCCAAGAAAAGAAAACCTAACATTCATCTGTTGTTGTTTGATAAAGCTTATTGCAGAACTGAAAAGAAATCAATATATTTCAGTTGTTTAAAAGAGATTATTGTGATAGACATATAAATACGGAGACAAACAACATGAATTGCATTTTGTACAGCAACCTCTGATGATGTGAGTGTAGAGGATTATGTAGGGTCACTGAAACACGTTTAATGATGTTTTAAAATAATTGATTTCATAATATACTTTTTAGACTTGATTTTTGTATACCCATACACATATTACAAACGAAAGAGATACATCACAGATAAACTAAACAAGTAAATTTACCAAGATTTAACCTTTACTCTTTTATTTGTTTCAATCATTTGACTGCAGCCATGCTGGAGCACCGCCTTTAGTCGAACAAATTGACCCCAGAACTTATTCTTTGTAAGCCTAGTGAGTATTTATATTCTTTACTACTCTAGGCACAAGGCCCGAAATTTTTGGGGAGGACAGGGGCTAGTTGATTAGATCAACCCCAGTACGCAACTGGTACTTAATTTATCAACCCCGAATGGATGAAAGTCAAAGTCGACCTCGGCAAACGATGATGATGATGATGATGATGACATAAAGACAGATGAAATACCACTAAGCATTCCACCCGGCATCCTAATGTTTCTGCCAGTTCACCGCCTTGGTGACTTTATATATTGGAACGCAAATGCAACTGCCATTTTAGCCAATAATATCTGACGACACTCACACACCCAAGTTCATTTTATGTTGTCATCCAACAGATGTAGTTCATTGTCTGCCACAGAAAAAATTCCTGTTCCTCTATACATGAACACAGATACCCTTCACAAGGCATCATTCAAATTTATTTCCCTAATATCTCTGTCCACCACCTTGATTTCAAACACACACACACACAACTCTTCAGTTAACAATGAGCTGTCATTCAGCTCCATTTTTCTAAACATGCCACCCCGTTATCTTGATTACATACACTCATCCTTTTCTATCCACACAATAGTATGTATTCTCAAGGAAAAGCATTCAGCCGTAAAAAAAACCATGCCAAAACACACTCAGAAGTCTGGTGCAGGCTCCCGCCTGGCCACCTCCTGTCAAACCGTCCAACCCATGCCAGCATGGAAGGAGGATATTAAATGATGACGAAGATTCTTTTGGAAGTCCTTGAACTGTCTTTTTCTTCCTAGCAACCTGACTAAATGCCCCGTCCACAATATAGCTTGACCACACAAAGAGTTTTCCGGATGATAAGCATTCTTAGTCTATGTCTACACAGACACCTCAAAGTAAATAGACGCCGTCATTTAATCTAGTATTTAGTAGACACGCTTCATACAGTTTTTAGTGATGTAACCATTTGAGCAGTGTACTAATGAACAGTCTGCACAGATGCAATGGTATACTGTATGGGTATCTTGTGTTTACTAATGAGATGTCTGTGTATACGTTTGGACCTTGCAAACTACAATACACTTACAAGAGAAGCAACACTGACTCAAATACTGATATAAGAAAGGGAGGTGACTCTTTAGTCCAGCCATGGTGAACCTCACACGTGCTAGTGACACGGTAAAAATGCACTCAGGCCATTGTGAAAAAAGGTTAGTGATAGGAAGAGCATCCAGCCATAGAAAAACCATAATAACAAAGATTGTCAGTTGTTCTCTTTTTTTGTGCATACCAGAGGACAAGGGATCGTGACAAGTGTAGACACAAGGTTGGATTAAACCCATTTAGTCATGGGAAAATGGACAGATGACGATGATGATGATAAAAAATAATGTACAGTTATTGTGCAGCGAACCAATTAATGAAGGACTTGTATAGCATTTGATCTTGTACTGTTGTTAAATGCTTTGGTTCCAAGGAAGATATTTGAGTATCCAACAACATGTTCCCCATAGAAGGCAGGAAACTGATCCGTAGAGCTGCAAACAGACTGCTGGAACTCCAAGACATGTGGTTTGGCCAAACAGTTAATAAGTTTGTCTCCAAATCAAAAGGTCCTGGGTTTGATCTCATTGCATGACATCTTGGGGAAAATGGACATACATTGTGAGTGAAACTGGATAGCTGGAAACTATAGGGCTTTCCTATCAGTAGGTTATCTCCCA
Source organism: Octopus bimaculoides (assembly GCF_046866305.1). Taxonomy (NCBI): domain Eukaryota; kingdom Metazoa; phylum Mollusca; class Cephalopoda; order Octopoda; family Octopodidae; genus Octopus; species Octopus bimaculoides. The sequence goes on from NC_142942.1 coordinate 50,705,281, forward strand.
TGGCTAGGTGGCGCTCCATGTAGATAATTAAACTTCCGGAGGCTACCCACGCCATTGTTATTGTTTTACGTCTTATCATGGATATAAAGCAGCTTGATGATTCAGCTATCGAAGTACTTACTGTGCCTGAGTTAAAGAAATATTTAAGATTATATGGACAGTATGTTACTGGAAGAAAGGCGGACTTGACTGAAAGGTTGAAAGGAATAAAAATTCTGTCGATGAAGAATGTCAACAAAGTAAATTCATCGGACAATAAGTCTGAAGTATCGGACGATACTTCAGACAGGAATAAGCAGAAGTATTGCCTGATCTAAAGATCTTTGTAAGTTGCCGAATTTCACAGATAATGACATAATTACCTAGTGCTATGGATGAAAGCAAAGCAACAGTTAAGGTGTGGCATATTTTACCACGACAGACACGTACACAGCATCGAATACCACGATGTGAGTGAAAGCTGCTCTCACTGTATTGTCCGGTGTCTGGTAATCCCTTCGATACCGACATCAAACCAAAACAAGAATCCTGACCACAGAGTGTGGGTAATTATGTCAAATGTCACTGGCAATGTGCATTCAGCTGATTGCAACTGTTAAAGCAAGTCACTGAGCATGCATACATGTCATACGGGAGAGTTCCAATCAGGGGTGGATAACACCTTATAGGAAAGCCCTATATAGAAGCTTCTGTTGGATGGACTGTACCAGCAATTCAAAGGTACAGCTTAGTCACACACTGTATCATGTTGATTGTGTCTGAAAATTACAATGAAGAGTAGGTGTATCTGTAGAATGTTCTCAGTCAATTATAGGTTACTTCAGGAGCAGATAACTCAGTTGACTGAGCAACTGAATCCTCATAGCCAAATGATGGAGATCCCTGCATCCCCCTTCATATGTATGTATATCTATATGGTGCAGTACCCTGCCTCCTCAGGTTTGTAGATTTGTGAGCTACATGGTGACTACAATAATGGCAGTGGCCCCACCAAAAAAAGTGACCCAGTACAGACTGAAAGTGGTTGGTGTTAGGAAGGGCATCCAACAGCAGAAACCATGTCAAAGAAAAATTGGAGCACAATGCAACCCTTAGATTCATCAGATCAAACATCTAATCCATGCCAACATGGACGTTAAACGATGATGATGATGATGATGATGATGATGATGATGATGATGATGGTGTATATATAGTTACTAGTTGTTTTGTGTATACAATGATACCACAAAATAAGAGAACTTTATATCCAGGTAAATATTTAATGTGTAAGACTATAGATAGAGCCTACAACATTCTGTCACTCAGTTTCAAGTCCTTTATTGTTGCACATTCACCAGACAGGGGTGGTTGATGAACAATGATCCTTCTAGTTGTTTTACTGTGGGTGTTCACAGAAATTTACTAGAGAGCCAACTTTGTCTTTCTGTGGGGAAGTAAGTGCATGTCAAGGCAAGTAACCATCTTCACTTTGATGGAGCAACAATCCCCTGGTTGATTTTCATTTATATACATCTTTTGCCTTTAACTTGTTTCAATCATTTAACTGCAGTTATGTCAAGCCACTACCTTCAAGGTCTTTAGTCAAACAAATCAACCCCAGTACTTTTTTTTTTTATGAATTTGGTACTTATTCTATCAGTTGTTTTTGCTGAACCACTAAGCTATGGTGATGTAAACGAACCAACACTGATGATGGAGGACAAACACACATAGATATGTACATGTATATGATGGGCTTCCTTCAGTTTCTATCATCCAAATGTACTCACAAAGCTTTGGTTGGCCTGGGGCTATTGTAGAAGATGCTGCATAGGGGGACTTGAACCCAAAACTATATGATTGGGAAGCAAGCTTCTTAACCACACAACCAATACTATTGATGTTCAGATACTTTCTCAAAAGTTAACATTCCACTTGACAAAAACAACAAAAAAACAATGAATGAAGAACCAATGACAAAGCCTGTATGTGGTCACCTGACCTGCTAGAAAAAGCTGCAAAGTCTACCTCAAATCAGACCCTACCATCTTAAAAGAAAAAAGATAATTAAGTTCAAACTACACAATAACCTGAAAACGATGGTGTGATGGTTATGGTTGGAATGTCTTGAGATCTGTTTCACCAGTGATGTCTTGGAGTTAAACAAGAACAAGTATTGGACTAATTCTTCTTCTTTCTCTAATTTGTACAGATCCTCAATATTTATTGCTGTTTCATCAGCATCACAATTCTCATGACTCTTGTTGTTTACTTCCCAAGTCAACCTTGATCAAGCGGTCCTATGATCCAAAGCACTCCAACAGTGACCATCCAATTTTTTTTTCAAGACAATAGTTGTATAATGTGAGGGAGATTTGGCTGCCATATCTAGCAGATTGATTGGCTGTATGGTCTGTTGTTGGCTTGTGCAATCTGAGGGAGCTTTGGTTGCTATTTATAGCAGGTTTGAGTGGCCTCAAAGAGGGTTGTTGAGTATGTGAGAAATTTGGCTGCTATTTTCAGTATTTTGGATTATTACATAGTGACTTTTTGTTAGTTTGTGTAGTTTCGATGGCTATTTCTAGCAGGTTGGGTGGTCATACAGGGGCTTGTGTAATTTAAGGGAGATTTGGTTATTTCTAAAACATCAAGTAGTTGCAGTCTTTCTTATTGGTTGATGTAATTTGAGGAAAATTTGGCTATCATTTCTAACAGATCAGGTAGCAACATAAAAGCCACTTTCACTGGCCCATATACCACATGATTTCATAATTCTATAGACTTCACCATTGCTTCAGCTTATGTTGTCACTAGTTCACTGCACAAGTAACTTAACCCTTTCGATACCAACCCAGCTGAAACCATCTCTGGCTCTGTAGTACAAATGTCTTGTTTTCAATTAAAATCGTCCACCAAACCTCAGTCACAATTAATGTTCCTTGCACTAGCTTAATGATATCTAAGTTATTTTACTAAATTCTTTGTTATATTTAAAATTAATTGAAAGAAACACAGAACATCTCAAAATATATACGGTAACGAAAGGGTTAACATATACAACACTTCCAGGCCCCCACCCCCAGAGGAGCTCAAAATCTTCAGTGGTTTTTCATAGCTGCTGATATCCTGAATTACTCCAAATGTATCTCTTGTATCTAAAACATCCGGTTTCTTCATCTCAACCCTTTGGCATTCAGATTACTGTCAAATGTAATGCTTATTTATTCACATTGCTTCAAATTAAATCATACATTATCTCGTAGTTTTGAGATTTTTATTTTTAGAACGATGTAGGGTTGGTGTGAGATCCTTGGTCTGGCTGGTCTGAACATAAAACAGAATATTTGGACCAGACACAAACAGTTTAGATATTAAAGGGACAATCTAGTCTGTAATACATCCTGCTCAACATTTTGTGTATCCAGTGTTTGTTTGCACAGACAATTAGTTTTTAGTTCGTTTAGTTCCAGCTTAAAAAAAAACGAAAAGTTTTCTGAAGCCACGAGGCTATAATGTTAACTAGTTTTATTTGTGGTCACCTTTAACTTTTTTGAATTCCTTAATTATTAGTTTGATTTCCAGCAGCATGTTGTGTCCTTGAGCAAGACACTTTATTTCATGTTGCTCCAGTCCATTCAGCTGACAAAAACGAGTAGTACCTGTAATACAAAGGGCCAGCCATGTCACACTAAAGTTCCTTGAGAACTACGTTAAGAGTATGCATGTCTGTGGTGTGCTCAGCCACTTGCAAGTTAATTCCATGAGCAAGCTGTTCCGTTGATTGGATCAACTAGAAAACTTGTCGTCATAACCAACAGAGGGCCAGTTTTATTTAATGTGGCCCTGATTGCACAATGTCTAAGAATGGATGAAAGAGGACCACAACTGAAATGCTTTTGGTCTTGTTTGCTGGATACAGGCCAAGCAATAATTATTACAGCAAAGTGAAATGATTTCCGTGCCTTACTATCACAGCTTTGCAGTAGTTGCAAGTCACTTCATTAGGTCAACAGTCGTTCTGCTTATTTAACAGTTATATCTATATAATAAAGGTTGCAGACATGACCATGTGGTTATAAATTTACTTCACAACCATGTGATTTCAGGTTCAATCCCATTGCACAGTACTCAGACAAGTGTCTTGTAAATGATATTAAAAAAAAGGTAGAAACTTTGAGCTAAGTCCAAAGGAGGGACCACTCCTGTTCTTGGGCGATAAATTTATTCCTTCGTCCAATTAAACACTATCACCTGGTCCTTGGAGGGCTTTACTGGAGATCACTTAGTTGCAAGCTTTCAAACATTCAAGTCAGGTTTTGGCCCTTAGGATAAATTCTTCTCACAAGTCATGAAGGCACTGAAAAATGTATCATAGCTATTGCCCATATTGCTCAAACACCAAATATATATAAACCATAAAGTAAATGTTCTACTCTGTTGTCCATCACTGGCCAGACCAGCATCATCTGACCTGACTGTCTCAAACCAAACTACACTGGTCTATGTGAAATACATCATGATGTCTTCCAACCATGGCCTTTTGTTAAAAAATCATTGTGATCCATGACTGAGCAGAATTATGGTAAAAAGATTCCCGATCATGCCCAACCTATCGTTCTCTCAGGCATTAAAAACCTGAGACTATTTTATTCAAAGTATCCTTAATGGAAATGGATAATCTGTGGGGAATTTGGCTGCTATTTTTGGCAAGTCCATCAACCACATAGATGAAAACTCCCCCATTGACTCACATGACTCTTGTTGTTCTTTAGTACCAGGTTTCTCCTGAGCAGTCATACGATAAAGTGTTCCTCCTATACTGTCTATCATCTGACTTGAGGGAGATTTGGTTTCTATCTCTAGCAAGTTAAGAAAAGAAAAAAGAAAAAAAAAACAAGAAAAAAGAAGGGGCATGTATGAGCAAGAAGAGATGCTTTGACCTACCTAGGAGAGCAGTCACTCCAAATAAGAAATGACTCGGACTGTGATGATCCATCAAACTTGTGCCATGGGAAGCAGAAATATAATGATGATGCTAAAGATCTACAATGTAGCTGTTCTGTTTTTAGCCCTTTAGCATTCAGATTACTCTGCCAAATGTAATGCTTATTTATTCTCTTTGCTTCAAATTAATCCTGTGTTGCCTTGTAACTTTGAGATTTCAACAATGTGACTGTTTAGTTTCAGAAAGCCGTTGTAGGGTAGGTATGAGTGGCTGGATCCAGATGGTTTAACTAGAGGAAACAGATAGAATACTGGGGCCTGATATGGTTGATTTAAATGCTAAAGGATTAAGTCATTGAATGTGACTTAAGTGATATTTGGATGTTATTTTTAGCAAGTCAAGTGATCATACAGACTTTCTCTCCCCTAAGGTTGCACAGTATTTTTTTAATTGTTGTCTAAACAAACAGTGTCTTAAGAAGAATCAAGACTTCAAAATATTTGACATATTTTAAAAGAACAATAAGTAAATTGGTTGAAAGCTCTCTCATTCCTGCTATGTCCAGACTGAATATTTATACAGAAGCTCTCTTGAATGCTCATCCAATTCCTCTTTCTTACGTAGGAATAAAGCCAGAGATTTTCTTACAGTACAAAGTGCAGTTTGCATAACAGAGGAGGGGGGGGCTCTAAACATAATGATAGAATTACAAAAGAGGAAAGGATTTCTATGTGGCACATCCAAGCCACAGCAAAGCATTGCGGCACTGTGCTGATTTCATTTGTCACATGGCACTTGCTAGCCATTTTGGCATGCAAAGAATATAATGTTGTGGACACCAGAACAAAGAAAACATGAAAACAGCCAGTCCAATAACACCAGGCACATGTCATTCCATTAAGACATTAAATGCAAGGAGACAAGTTGGACGAATTAGGAAGAACTGCAGGAGATTGGCTGCGCTGGAGGAAGTTTGTTACTTAATGCATCTCACAATGTAGAGGTATTAAGTAAGGGAGGGGGACACAGACACATGTTTGGAGAGAATTGAACCAATCCCACTACATGACAGATATTTCATTGATTTCCAAGAAAACAAAAGCAATTTTGATATGGGTAGGATCTATATACATGAAACATAAGAACAACACTAAATACCATACATGAGTTACGTGATGAATGTGCTTTTACCATTTCAAGGCAAAGCTGACTTTTGTGAGGTTTAAACTCAGAAAGTAAAGAACCAGAATGAATATCACGAAACATTTTTGTCCCCCCCCCCCCCTCCAATGTTCCAACAATTTTAACTTCAAAAAGCTACAAAACAAGGTACTCGATTAAGCCAGAGGACACGACAGACAGAGTCAACCAAATTACGGTAAAAAACATTATGAATGAAGAGCTGAGGGCAGAGCAAGAGAAAAATAAAAAAATAAAAAGAGGGCTAATTATTCATTAACTTTTCAAAGACACAAGAACAAAGAAATGGAGTGGCTTTTCACCAAGAACCAAGGCCAAATGGTATTACAATTTAGTAATACCAATTGCAGAATGGTAAACAACCACCCCCACTGCATTTCCAGATGACCATAGTTATCATTATGAACACAACACATACACACATATAAACATAAAGTCTGGAGATATGAGAGGTGAATATACATTTATTTAGTCACATGTGACAGTCATAGAGTTATGGTTGTTTCGCAACCTTTTTCATGTAGTATCAATTTCAGTATGGAAGAAGTTATATGAAATCTTTGTGTTTTTATATATTCCGCATGAAATAATTTCATTGCTCAGATTTTCTAGATTTTTCACTGACATAGTCACTCTACAACACTTCTTTGTAATTAATTACTATTGAGGATTGATAGCCGGTTCTATACGAGGAGCTTTATGTGATAGCCACAAGATTCTCTGTCATGTGTGGAACAATCTGTTACCTGATTTAACACCACCACCTGGCTCCTGGGTGCATTTGGGAGAGATCACTCTGTCATGCATTCACTCAGACCTCAGGCTTCAGATTGACTATATATGCACACACACACACACACACATATATATACACACGTGTGCATGTACATACATACACACAAAGCTGGTTTCATAGATAAATTGATTAAAGACATAATTAAATGAGTCTAGTTAAACAAGTCCTTTTTCATTTTTATTGTATTTTCTCAATATTAACTTTACATTGGATAGTGTCTTTATGTATGTATATGTGTGTGTGTACGCATATATATAATGTATGTATATTAGCAGTTTATTTTAACAATGGTAGTTGTTAAATAAAAAAAACAGTACAATTTCTTACACAGGCTCAAAAGGCCCAATTTACAAAAGATAGTGTGATGATGTTCATGCCTTACTTTCCAAAGGCATTGGCAATAGAAGTGAAATGAAATGACATGAACTGAGAATTTCAGGCAGGGTTTCAAATCCACCCTGCTCCCTACCCTCTAGTCTATTGTATTTGCCACACACCGCTTCTTATGAAAACCCAAGTAATAATAATAATAATAATAATAATGATAATGATAATAATAATGTTTGTGTAACACAAGAACAAGATGAAGCATATAGTCTTTAATACAATGTTTTTTTTCCTTTTTATTTTATTATTTTTTTGGGGGGGGTGTTTTCAGTGTTGTAGCCAATAAAATGGAAGCTACTCAAAGATTTAAGATCATTGGATGATAGTGGGGGGGAGGGGGAAGGAGAATGTTTGCTCTGTTTGCATTTTTTTTTGGAGAGGTGTTGGGGAGGGGAGATGTTTTGTCTTTCATTTTAAGATTATTTGGATAGGGAAAAAATGAAAGGTATAAACAAAAACAAATTTATTTTATTACTTTTTTTTTTTTTTTAGCTTTCTAGGCAGATAAGAAGGGAAAAGTAATTTGACAACACATTGATAATTTAGCCCACCAATTTAATCTATTTTTGTCTTTTTTGTTGTTGATGCAATTTTCATAAAACTAATTTACATTTTTAACTACGTCTCCCAATCATTTAAATATTAAAGTAAGCTTAACCCTTTAGCATTGAGATTACTGTCAAACATAATGCTTATTTATATATTTATAAGGCGCATGAGTGGCTGTGTGGTAAGAAACTTGCTTCCCAACCTCATGGTTCTGGGTTCCGTCTCACTGCATGACACCTTGGGCAAGTGTCTTCTACTATAGCCTCGGGCCGACCAAAGCCTTGTGAGTGAATTTGGTAGACGGAAACTGAAAGAAGCCCATTGTATTTGTAATTTATATCTGTGTTTGTCCACCCGCTATTGCTTGACAACCAATGCTGGTGTGTTTTCATCCACGCCACTTAGTGGTTCAGCAAAAAGAAACCGATAGAATAAGTACTAGGCTTACAAAGAATAAGTCCTGGGGTCGAGTTGCTTGACTAAAGGCAGTGCTCCAGCATGGCCGCAGTCAAATGGCTGAAACATGTAAAAGAATAAAAGACTAAAAGAATGAATATGTATGTATGTGTATATATATATATATATATATATATATATATATATAGATATATATATATACACACACACACACACACATATATATATGCATACATACATACATATCTCATGTGACTAACCATACTATCAGATGTTACACATCGCTGGTCACAGGGAACTTTGCACCATTTCAGCATGCAGGCCAACATTCCCCACTGCTTGAAAGGAGGACTGGACCAATGTGAAGTGAAGTGTTTTGTTCAAGAACAATGCACCGCCCAGTGCCCGGTCTGGGAATTGAACCGACAATCTAGCATGTGTGAGTGCCACCACTATGCCACATGCCTTCACATGCATATATATCTATATACATACACACACATACATATTGCTTTAATGCAGTTTTATTAGCTTAGAACTGTAGTAGTAGGCTGGTAAGGAATATATATATATATAAAAATACCAATTTAATGGTGAACATTTTGTCCTTAGTATATAGTTGTATGTTCATACTGTTGTATGTGTATGTACACACACACACACATCCACGGCATTTGTGCATGCCATGTTTGTTGAAACAGCTGTAGAGACACATCTGATGCATTTGCATCAGTAGAGAATGTGTCTTTGTGCTGTGTGACAGACAGATACAATTGGCAAACAAAACAAAACCTATCCAGCCCCATCTCCCCACCCACCCACCCGTCTCTATCTTTCTAACTAGCAGTGGGTCCTCATAGTATATCCAATCCATGCTTCAGACAAAGCTGACATGAAACCTTCTAATGCTACCGATATCAAACAAACTGTATCATATCCAAATGAGCAAGTCTTGTCAAACCCCTATCAACAGTCATGAACCTTTAGTAATCCTTTGATCCTCTAAGTACCTTTGAAAGGGTTTCCTCTGGGCACTATAAACCATCAAACACTCAAATTAACAGACCTTCATTCTTTGCTCTCATCTGTGTTCATACTAAGTGAAACAGGAATTGCTCTGCGCCCTGAAGAAGGTTTCATTATTCCTTCAGTTCTTAACTGTCAGTAGAAGTAGTTAACAGAAGTTTGAATAATTCCTGTGATCCCCCAAGGATGCAATTCCCACCAACCCCTACTGCTGCTCAGCTGCTTCAGAATAAGTAAGGATGTTCTATTTGGGGGTTTACCAAAATGTACAGCACTTTCTCCCTCTGGTGTTGCTTATTGGTCTGCAGCCAGTAAAAATAGAGGGGAAAATATAGTTTAGAACTTTGTCAAGGGTTGGTTCAGCACATTGTCTGCTTGTGGCTTTGACCTAATACATATGATCTGGTGTGAAATGTGGGACAATGGGTGTTTTGCTGTAAAATGGAGCACCATTGTGAGATGCAAACTAAAATATATATATATATGTGTGTGTGTGTGTTTTTTGCTTTTTTTTTGGGGGGGGGGGTTGTTTTGTCTTTAGTTGAATAAGGGGTAAGCCCCTTTTCCACTTTTGAAGACATGGTATTTATAATTTTTATAGATTAGCTCCTTTAAAAACTGTCGTTATGGGTTAAACAATATCAGAGATGTGTGAAAAGCAAGTTTTATGGAACAAGATAAACAGGGAAACAAATGAGAATGTAACAGTTGTGAGGAGCAGACCGGTGGCAGGGGGGAATAAATTGAAATAAAGATTCATTGTAGCATGAAGAAGAAAAAAAAAAGAAAAGAAAAAGAGAATAAAATATTGTTTTTCACTGGATGATTAAATCTGAAGTAGTTTAGGTGGGAAAAAAAAAATTTATTTTTTAAAAATCTAAAAAAAAAAAAAATTTTTTTTTTTTAAAACCATATCAATGATGATTATGATAATAATGATGATGCTGACGATGATTATGATGGAGGGAACTTATAAATGTAAATGTAAGAGAGGGTTTGAATAAAAGGTCAAAAGAAAAAGAAATATAAATTATTTAGAATCGTGTTTAGCTGTCGGTGGTGATGGTGGTGGTGGCTGTGGTGATTAGGGAATTAAAGAAAAGTGGCTGGGCAGGTGGGGGGTTGGAAAACAATGTGGCAGAAATACACAAGAGTCCCTGCTTTTTTTTATAAGCCAGCATTAGGATAAAGCTGAACTTACAGACAACTCGGTGTTCCGTCGTCGTTTCCTGGAAGAATAAGGTTCTGTAGTAGCAGTCTGTGTCCCTGCCTGTCGGGAAGATTCCTTGCTGGTACCCCGTCGATATGACGTTTGGGTAGATACACTGGCTTTCTCGTCTTCTTGACATTGAGCAACCACAGCAGACACATATTCCTCGTCAGAATTTAAAGCTTCCTCCTCTTCACCCTCCTCGTCTGCTTCTTCCTCCTCCTCCTCTTCCTCTTCCTCATCCTCTTCTTCTTCCTCCTCCTCCTCCTCTTCAGACTCTTCCTTACAGTTTTTCTTCACTCTCGGTTTTCTTTTAGCTAAAAAATGAGAAAAAAAGAAAAAAGAAAAAAATGCCGCTTTCTAAGTTAAAGGTAGAAAGACAGACAGATCGCAAGAACAGTACAACTATTTTCTTTGCATTAATTTGGTCAAAAAAAAAAAAAAAAAGAGAATAGAACAGTACCCATGACATTCACATGGTCTTGAAGACAGACTGACACGAGGAAGGGGACAAACTCCTCTCCACTTCAAGGGTTATCCACATATCAAAGAACTCGAGTCAGTCATAACTAAATTAAGAAGAAACTTGCTCAGCTACATCATCATCATCATCATTTGACGTCCGCTTTCCATGCTAGCATGGGTTGGACAATTTGACTGAGGACTGGTGCTAATTTCATGAACAGGCTGTTCTGTTGATCAGATCAACTGGAACCTTTGTTTGTCATAACCAACGGAATGCCAGTTGTTGTAAAGTAACAGATTTTCAGAGAAGACTCTGCATAATTGACTGATATTTTATTTTATTGATTCCAGAAGAATGAAAAGCAAAGTCAATATCAATGAAATTTGAACTCAGAATGCCAAGATTCATAATTAAATATTTCAAGGCTTCTTCCTGCCACTAACAATTCTGTTGTCAACACAAAACGAATGATCGATTTAATAACTGAAATTAGAATTTCTAAACAAGATCTCATGTCATAAAACAAAGTGGCTAAAATTCATGTTATGGGATTAAATAACACTAATTGATGAATTTAAAACCGAAAAATATAATTCCTTCTTCTATAAGCACAAGGCCTGAAACTTTCAGGGAGGGGTCCTGATGTAATCAAGACCTAGGATTCAGTTGGTACTTAAAGGATGAAAGGCAAAGTTGACCTCAGTGGAATTTGAACCCAGAATGCAAAAACAGACGAAATGCTGTGAAGCACACTGCCTAGTTCTATGTGTGTGAGAGAGAGAGTGTGCACACACACACACACACACAAGAATATGTATACAAGAAAGAGAGAGAGCGTGAGAGAGTACCACTTCAAATAAACTTACAATATGTTCTGAGCTGTACTTTTTTCTTGGATTTTGAACTTTTAGGAATGTCTTCTTCAGATTCTTCTTCCTCTTCTTCTTCTTCCTCCTCCTCCTCTTCTTCTTCCTCTTCCTCCTCCTCTTCTTCCTCTTCCTCAGACTCTTTCATATACTTCTTACCTAAAAGAGAAAAACAAAGTTGTTTCATGGAACCAGACACAGCTTTTGGATAAGACGCGTGTACAAAAACCAAGTCACTCCACTTTCAACCCCTGTAAAAAGCAGCCGAGGAAGCGTCTACATTAGGGGTGGGTTGGATGGGGGACTGTAGTCCTAGGGCTTTTTTGTGGCCTTTTTAGTCATCAACTGTGGCCTTCTACAGTGTATCAAGAGAAATCTTAATTTATATAAAAGCCATGAACACTAAGCAGTTGTAATATATTAGACAAATATAACAACCAAAGTCTTCACAAAATAGATGCAAACTAAAGTTAAAACATTTCTCTGGGTGGAAAATGAAGGAAAGATAAGTAACTTTACTAATCATTTACACCCATGAGCACAAAACATGGACAGAAATAGATAGTGATGTTTGCTTACAATTAGTAAGCTGTATCATGGCAACAAGACACAAATACACACACACACAAAACAAAACCAAGGTCCACAAAATTCAGTTCAGACAACTGGTATACTTACGTCGTTGAGCCCTCTCTTGTCTTTGTTTGGCAACAGCTTGTCGTGATCTTGATCTTCGGCCACCACTTTTACATTGAGTACAAATCCATTGTCCCCTGAGAATAAAAATTTAAATATTAATTTTTCTCAAGGATTTTTACAAGTTTCAACATAATCAGCATGGATTTGGTCCTGTCCATAGTTTAAGTCTGGAACAGCCACAATTCAATGAAACACATAGACAGACACCATGGAAGGTAACCCATTAGTAAACAACTTCTGGCTGGATGAAATAATGAAAACGCTACATATTCAAACAAACCTGTTTCACCCATGCTTTTACAAACACAGTAACTGCAGAACTGACTAAAGGAGCCGGAACTGAAGGAAGGTTTGATATATCAACATAAACAGAATGTCTTGCAATCCGTAGTGCCCACCCCTCCCCTCTCTAAATCTATTTAGATGTAGTATTTTATCCAGAGAACAAAACAATGTGAATTAATAAGCATTACATTCAACAGGATAATCTGAATGCTACAGGGTTGAAAGCGAACTTAAAATTTCTCATCCAAGTTTAACATTAATTAATGTCTCAACCATTAGCTTAAGAACGACAAGGTTATTTTAATGCACTCCTCGTATTCTTTGTTCTTTTCATAACTAACAAAAGGCAATATATTTCTGCAGAAATATGGTTGCAAAAAGGGCTATGTTACTATTTTAAAAATCCATGGTACATCAAACATGAGTATGACAAAATTATGTATCTCCATTTCCTAAGATGCTTTATTATTAATATAGATTTTCTAAAACCCTTAAACTATGTTGCTACAAACCCACCATGCACCTAGAAACGACTTACAGAGGATCATTTGAAAACCACTGTTCTACACATTATAAACTTGCCCTATAGAAGCTGCCGCAGTGCAAGAGGGAAAATAAAAGAGATGTAAAATTTTCTTCTAATAATGGCAATGTACCTGGGTGGATGTCTTAAAGGTGGATCGTGGCATTCTATATGGTAGACATCAGGACACTGTGAACACTGAATTAAGTCATCTTGGCCATCACACACAACACAATTTTCATAATGTTCCTTCTCTGATTGACGTAAATCGTCTCCCTCAGTATCGCCGTCATCACTGTCTCCCTTCTAGAAAAGATACAGAAACTGGTTAGGTAAACAAAGGCACACAAAATGGTTAGACCATTATTTAATTACTTCAGTTAATTAACTACAGCCATGCTGGAGCAGGCTGTTCCGTTGATCGGATCAACTGGAACCCTCAACGTCGTAAGCGACGGAGTGCCAACAACAAACAACAATAGTTATATGACTTTAATGCAGTTAATAATGATCTCTGTAGTAAATCTACATCAAATCATGTCTTAATTGGGAAACGACAAAAACAATATGCACATATTAGACAGTGTGGTGATACACTGTACAGGAATAACAAAAATTAAGACATGAAGGTCAAGGATGGAATGTTTTTGATTGTAGGTTTACTTGACCAGGGCCGACCTAGGGTTAATATCAGTTAAGTGTATTTTAGTAAATTCTTTGAATTACCTCATCATCTGTATCTTCACCATATTTCTTCCTGGAAGCAGTTCTTCGACTCCTACGTTCTGACTGAGGCTAAACAAGCAAGAATGAATATAAATATAAATATAAAATAGTAAAAAGTAATTGTTGGTGTTGACATTTCAAATGGTCTAATATCTTAATGAACGTCATTCTTTGACAAATATAAAGAAATTCTTTTAAGAAATGAATTTATACATATGTCATCATCATCATCATCGTTTAACGTCCGCTTTCCATGCTAGCATGGGTTGGGAGAGAGAGAGAGCACCATCACACAAGCTAAGTTTATAGAGTAACGAACCTGTGTCCAGAAATGATGGGGGTTCAAAACTTGTTACTGATATTTTCTTGATAACAAGCACGCATAACTTTTAATGACCAAGTCTATTTACTTTTAAATGTTCTTTTTTTCCCCATTTTCTTTGACAAGTTAAATCTACCAGCCATGTTCATCTGACAGGCTTCCACACAGTTTCCACAGCCAGTTTCACTCACAGTTTGAGTCATCCCAAGGTTATAATAGAAGACACTTGACAAAGATGGCATGTAGTGGGATCAAATATAGAACCACATAGGCTACAGCACATTGCTTATGCCATCATCATCATCTAGTGTTTTAAATCTGGGTTTTGCCCCCATTAACGGGGATGGCCGGATCTACCTCAATGCCATAGCAACCGAGGTAGGCAGATGCAGCCCACCCCAACCTTTGGGCTGGTGCCCATTCCCCCTTGCTATCATGAGGCTTTTTTGGAGCTGGATTTTCTACAGGGAGCATGCTCTTGCTTACCCCCAACCTCAGTTTCTAGACATGAGTGATCCCAATATCAAGGTCCGTCCCTACCAGGATTTTTAAGAAATGTGATGAAAAAATAGCTCCGAGACCCCTTTCAGAGCCCTCCTATCTACATGTTATTTATAGAAAAAGAAAAGTGAGAACAAATGAAAGTAAAAAGAGAGAAAGTGAGAGAGAGACAAGAGAGTGAGAGGGAGCTAAGAGAGCAAGTGAGAGAGTACAATCCCTTTCAAAAAGCCTTTTTCAATTTATATTTCAAATGATAATTAAAAAAAAAAAAATCTGTGTTCTTACCAGACATGCAGGACAATACCAGTCACCCTCGGGTATCCAGGGAAGAGCAGGACGAAGGCAGTATAAATGAAATGCCTGGTTACAATCATCACACAGTATCAACTGTTCACCAATTCCTTTCTTCCGGCAAATTTTACATTTCTGTGTATTAAAACACAAACAAACAAACCATCTTACATATATATTTCTTTATTGCCCACAGGGGGCTAAACACAGAGGGGACAAACAAGGACAGGCAAAGGGATGAAGTCAATTACATCGACCCCAGTGCATAACTGGTACTTATTTAATCGACCCCAAACCGTAACGGCAGACGAAATACTGCTAAGCATTTCAGCCGGCATGTTAACGATTCTGCCAGCTCACCACCATCATACATCCAGATGCTTCACACATGTGCCATATAATCACATTTTGATCTTGATAACTTTTAACAATTTACCAAACAGTATTACTCTGGCATAAAATGTACCACTAATCCTAATACATACTCTATCAAAGAACTCTAAAACAAAATACTGCTTGCTTTATCCTAGGTAAGCAAAACACAGAAGACTTTTGCATTATATAAATAATCACATCATTTTACTGAGATTCTTCAATAAATTCATCCAAATAATTCTAACTTACAGCATTCTCAGCGGACTTCTCCCATTTGATGCAGGCATCCAAAATTCCAAGTAAAACATGTAAGCGTGAATATGTTTTAGAGTGTTCTACAGCTTCTTTCCATTTTAAGAGACCCATATTTATCAGTTCTTTGTCTTCCTCCTCTTTGACTGATATATGAAGAATTGCAAAGAAAGAAAAAAAAACTTTTAAGACCATAGAAAACACCATTGAATTTTAGAGAAAAACTGAAACAAAACATCAAATCAATTCATATACAATATTATAGCCATCATGATAGGCATTAGTAGAAACAGAAGTAGTAGATTAGTGTTAAGTAGCTGAAGAATTAGTTACATGTGAACAGGGGAAATGTGTGAATAGAAATCCCCAGTTACAAACCAATTTATATACCTAATTTTAGAATAAGACACAAAGTTAAAGTGGTGCAATAGGTAAATTAGTCATGTAGAAAGTGCGATACAGGGTTCGAGTCCCACTTGTGACTTTGTTGTAGTTCATCTCACATCAGGGAGATGTTTAATATCATTTATACTGGTGACGGTGACAGAGGTGCAGATACTCTCTCTTTACTCTTTTACTTGTTTTAGTCATTTGACTGCAGCCATGCTGGAGCACCGCCTTTAGTCGAGCAAATCGACCCCAGGACTTATTCTTTGTAAGCCTAGTACTTATTCTATTGGTCTCTTTTGTCAGATCACTAGGTTATGGGGATGCAAACACACCAACACCAGTTGTCAAGTGGTGGTGAGGAACAAACAGATACAAAGACATACACACACACAAAGGGCTTCTTTCAGTTTCTGTCAACCAAATCCATACACGAGGCTTTGGTTAGTCTAAGACTACAGCAGAAAAGATATACCCAAGAGTCACGCAGTGGGACTGAACCCAGAACCATGAGGTTGGGAAGCAAACTTCTTAACACAGATCTACGTCTGTACCTAAAATAGTTCTAAATAATCCTAAATCCAAGTAGAAGCCCTGAATTTTAGTTGCTAAAAAGTATCCTGTAACATGCTAGAAATTTCTGTGTAAAAATAAAAAAAAAGTTTAAAAAATTACTGCAAGGAGAAGAAAAGACAAGATTTCTATCAAAACTTACCAGAAGAATCAGTATTTTCTTCTTTCTTTTCAGAATCAGAACTTTTTGATTTAGATTTTCCCATAATTCCTTGCAAGAACCGTTCTAAAACATAACTCTGGGTGTCTAACATACAGTTAGCCTAAACAAAAAACAATTAAAAAAGACATAAGAGGAGAACTACATATAAAGTTGGTCAAACAAAATCCACACCCTGACACACATATATCCTCATCATCATTTAATATCTGTTTCTCTATATGCGTGGATATATATATAAATATATAATTTAGAGAAAAGAACCAACGTTCATGCCATGAAAATCCAGTCACATATAGAAAAATTTAATAAGTAAATACACTAAAAATAGTTCTTTTTAGTGCCTGTTTCAAGCATAGAAAAGAAACAACTGCAGTTCTATGGCCAACAACAGGGCTTACAGACATACAAGCCAAATCAATGAAGAGAGTCTGTATGGGGGTCATTGAACATAATCACCATCATCTGGTTGAGCTTGCTCAGACATTTTTAATCCACACACGCCATCCATCTCGGTCCTCCACTAGTTGAGGGACCAAGGTCTTCAGGAAGGCATCCAGTGTCTCTATATATGTTGTGTTCGGATAACCTGTTCCAGATGCTTTGGCATCCTTAAGTAGTAGGTCATTTGCCAGCAATCATCATCATCATCGTCGTCGTTTAACGTCCGCTTTCCATGCTAGCATGGGTTGGACGATTTGACTGAGGACTGGTCTGCAAAACACAATCACCTTTCCCTTCTGATGGGAGAAACAAGCAGGAGATATCCATACAGCCTGTTTCTTGCTGGGACAAGTTTATAGCGAGACATGAGTTAATTTCTCCATAAACATGCTCTCGGTAGTCTTGAACATGAAAGAAAGAGGTAATTCCCCCATTACCATTTCAAAAGGAAGGATACATTGGAGAATGTAATTCAAGATTCACTCCATATGAGAAAAGAAAAAAAAAACAAAAAAAAATGACAAAAGTCATAGTTGAAGCACCTTTGGTCAGATATACGGTAAATCAGGACTGACCAGAGGAAAGGAGAGGGGGGTAACAACAAAGATATAAACTGCATTACCATGTCCGATATAGCTACAGACGTTTCAATTTTCTTTTCCCATTCTTCCTGATCAAACACACCACCAAGTCCTCCATTACGTAGACGGGTTTCAGTTTCTCGAAGCTCCTGGTATTAAAAAAAAAAAAAAAAAAGTGAGAAAATATTTATCATGTACATAGCAGTTTTCATTTGATAGAAATGTTAGAGCTATTTTCCTTACGGTAAAACTGTTCTGGCTCTGCTTTTTGAGTTCAAACCCCAATGTGATAAACTTCACCTTTCATCCTTCTAGTGTCAATAAATAAAGTACCAGTCACATGCTGGAGTCAATACTCCTCTCTCTTTTCACTTAGCTGTTCAATAGCTAGCATGCATTTGATTCAAATAGCACACTTTCTACAATACTCTTTATGTCTAGTAGACTTCATAGAGTATATTTTATGTATGATTTCTGCACTTTTAATAGATATCATCACCATCACTTAATGTCCAGGTTCTATGCTGGCACAAAACGGAGGGTTCGACAGAATCTGACAGGGTCCAAGCACTGCATCATATCCCAAAGTCTGTTTTAGTATGGTTTCTACAGCTGAATGTCCCTCCTAATGCCAACCACATGACAAACGGTACTGGTTGCATTTTTTATGGCACCAGCACTAGTGAGGTTACCAAACAGATTGCAAGACAGAGAGCCCCTTCGACTGAGTGGAAGATCTGTTGCAAAGTATTTGAGCCTATAGTCTTTTATGGTTTAGTCTAAAATTCTCTTAGAAAATCTATTGTTAATTAATATGTTTGATTTCTTTGTCTACCACTTCATTAGTGGAAGAGAAAGTAAATGCTCTATTGATTAGGGATCTTTACCATTTACTAAGCGGACTCTCTCCCTAATTAGTTGGGATATGACCCTCTCCGTGACCTTCATCACCCGATCCAGCAGTTTGATACCCCTGTAGTTATTTCTATCTAAAGCATCACCTTTACCCTTGTAGCAGTTGACTATGGTGCTGCTACGCCAGATGTTGGGTATCACTCCTTCATGAACTACCTGGTTTACAATATGGGTGACTAGGACATAACCCACACCACCAGATATTTTAAGCATCTCAGCAGTGATTTCTGATGGGCCGGGGGCTTTTCCTGACTTCAAAGCTTTAATTGCTTTATCTACCAAGGTGCTGTCTATTCGGATAGCTGGTCCCTCTATTGGGTCAACATTTGGCAGGCTCTTCTCCCATTCAGCAGATTTTTATATATATATATATATACACACACACACACACACACACACACACATACATACAGAGAGAGAGATGGAGAGATGTAGCCTTAAATCATTTTGTTTTTAAAAATGACTTTTCGTTCACAAATTGATAAAAATCAATACGTTACCCTTTTGAAAGCCTCTTTCATATCGAGAGGGTTGTCACTCTCCTCTTCTTCAGTCTTTTTAACAGTGACATCTTTGGACGAACTTCTGTAAAAATAGAAATGATCATTTCTGACATTAGTACAAAGCAATAAAGTTGTACAGGAAATCTTGTAGGCAACTGAACAAACTCTTCCCTCCCAAGTACATTACTAGGAAGACATTTTTTTGTCTGCAAGATATAGGAGTATGTCTTATTATATGCTAAATATAAGTAGTTATTGATAAACATAACTTTTCCCTCATAACATTACTATAATTTAACTAACCTATTAGTAGAAATTAGTAACTGTAGCTTATTGATTAGTACACAAGAATGTTGTGAAACATTAACATAATGTGAAAACACATAATTGATAAATAAAAAGAAAAACAAAGAATATAAATCAAAATTCAATGTAGAGTAATATCGACATATATAAAATATGGTCAGTGCACTTGTTGTAGGGAGTGGAAAAATCCGACATTCAGATAGAGTCCATCTTCAAGGAAAAATTGATGAGAAACAGCAAAATTTTACATCCTCAAAGTTTTTAAAAAAAACTGTCTCATTAATCTCTCGCCTCTCAACTTTTCACTGAAGAAGGGACAGACTTCTCCAAAATGATGGATTTTCCACTCTTCACAGCATGTTTGTTGTATTCATTTTATCAATTTTACTACACAAGCTTTGCTGACACTGACCTACATCAACCTCTTCAAAGTCTGTTTGATCATATGTAAAATATATATTGATATCAATTAAAAAAATATTAAGCCTTTAGTATCCAGATGACTGTTAAATCTAATGCTTATTTATTCACATCATTTTAAATTAATCATGCATTATCGTGTAACCTTGAAATTTCAATGGTATGACTGTTTATGTTTAGAATGATGTTGTAGGGTAGGTGTGAGAGGCTGGATATGGCCAGTTTGAATATAAAACAAGTAGAATATGAAAAACTGATAGGGCCAGTTTAAATGTTAAAGGATTAAACACTGACAAAAAAAGAAAAAAATCTTACTTCTTTGTTGCATTCATATTTTTTACAATGTCATCACGGCGTTTTAAAAGTTCTGATTTGAGAGCACTTTCCCTGATTCCTTGTGGGTGAAGGCTGGCTATAAAATTATCAAATTCTTCTTCTGTTTCATAAACAGACCAGGTGTTTTGGCCAGGTTCAGGAACGCTGTTTGGCAGAAGTAAAAAAAAAAAAAATAAAATAAAATAAATGTTATTGAGATTAGCCAGCATCAAAAATGAACACTAAATGGTGATGATGGTAAATAGTCTTTACTCTTTCTTTTTAACTTCAGCTGAACCCAGACAGCATCAAAGAATTAAGAGATGTCTAATTGCAGAGATGACCTAGCCAAAGTGTCAAACATTCATAACCCATCTCCAGGTCTACGCCATATATCTTAGTTTATTCTTTCATACTGTTAATTAACGAGTATTGCAAATGGCAATCCTTCAATAAAATACGTATCAATCAACTACTGCATTTATATAATCTTCTTCACCAATTTCTGGTTGTGTGTGTAAAATAAAGCATTATTAGTAAGAAGGGCAACCAACAGTAGAAATAGTTGAGAGGGAGAGAATTTTACTCATATTTTAGGTCTGCTTCTTTACACTCTGAGTTCAAATCTCACCAAGACTTACTTTTCTTCCCCTGCTGCTGCTATGAATTAACTATATTCCACCTGTAAAGCAGGTGATGTGCCGAATCACTTTCTCATCATCCTTTTAATGTCCATTTTTTTTCAAGCCTGCATGGATCAGACAGAATTCTTTGAAGCAGATTTTCTATGGCTAAAAGCTCTTCCTGTTGCCAAACCTCACCCATTTCTGAACCATTTTCCCTGTGGCCACACAAGTTTTTCACCGAAGACTGGAAACAAACAATGTCACTTGTATGATGGTGACACTTGATTACAACTATCACAGAATATCAAAACAAAGAGACATGCATGTATACACAGGGATGTTTTCAGTTTCTATATACAAAACTCATTCACAAGGGTTTAGTCAATGCAGGGCTATAGTAGAGCAAGGTGCTACATAGTGGGACCAAACCTGAAATCACATGGCCGGGAAGTGAACCTCTTAGCCACATGGCCATTTAAAATGTAAACTAAACTTCACATACCTCGTTTCAACCGGTTTGTTGTTATAATGTGAGTTTTGTGAATTTGAAAGGACTTCATCATCGGAGCTACAAGAACTGTCATCAGACTCATTTTTGAAACTGAATGCAATTTCATCAGGAATCCAGCCTAGGAAAAACAAAACGAAACAGTGATCAATACATTTCAATAAACATGTTTATTATTATTATTGAGTGAGAGAGCAGTGCATGCCATCAAAGTGACACTGGGGTAAAATATACGAAGCCCAATATACCCATCATGATTACCCGTCTGGTAAGGGAACGCCTGACACATGCATCACAACCACATGTACACAACATTGTGATCTCATATCAAGATAAAAAGTGCATGACCTTGCAGGTGAAGCCCAGTTAGAATTTTCTTCAGTTCGAGTAGCTCATTCCACTCAAAATGTCCCTGAATAAGGGTTGTTTAAAGATATTGACTGTGATCCAAGTTAAAAACCCTCATCAAAATTTCATGTCAATTTATACTCCAAACATCACAATGCTGACAAAGTTACTTTAAATTTTTTTATCATTTTTAACACTAATACAGATGAAAGAGTGTATTTCACTAGAAATATGATAATGAAAGAATTAAAATAACCAGCTATTGTTTCAGCCTCTTAGCTGTGGCCATGCTGGAGCACCACCTTTAATGTTCTTTAGTGAAAATTGAGATTGATATATCTCAGTCTAAATAAAAATGTGGCTAGATACCTTTTTCAACATAAAGACCTGGGGTGCATCGAGAAAATACCCAATATCGGCTATGATTTCGGTCCGTTCCAATTGGAGATAGGCGTAGAACAAGCTTAGCAAAAGATATTCCATCCTACAAAAGTAAAAAAAAAAATTATTATTCTAAGATTTTATAATAATAAAAAAAAAAGATTGCTTTAACCCTTTAGCATTTGAACCGGCCATATCTGGCCCAAATATTCTATCTTGCTTTATGACAAAACTGACCAGATCCAGTCTCATACACCTACCCTACAATGTCATTCTAAAAATAAGCAATCATGCCTTCAAAATCTTGAAGCTATGAAATAATGCATGATTAATTGAAATCAATATGAATGAATAAGCATGACATTTGACAAAGAAACATAAATGCTAAAGGGTTAATATATTCTCGGCTGCTTTTGAAAAATATTCATGTAGCTATTTGAAAAACTGTGTTAGAAAGATCCAGAAAAAGTTAAGATTCATTTAGGAGATCCTCATAAAAAATGTCAAAAAAAAAAGTTTAAAAAAAAAGGCAAGAAAAAAATTCAACTGTGTTTGGGAATGTGTTCAATCTAGAGAATGTATTGTACATCTTTATTTGAAAACAAACCAAAAAAAGATGAAAAAGATAAAGGATTATCAATGAAAATACTAAAGAAATATGGAGAAATGCACATAAAAAAAAAACAAGCAACAGAAATAAATAGTTTGGATTTAACAAATCTTAAAGATGGCTTACGTTAAATTCCTTCTCAAATGCTTCTTCCTCCTTTATCTTGCGAAGTACAGCATATTCTTTCTCTCGTCTAAAACAGTAAAAAAAATATACCAATTTAACATAGCTCTGCCATAACGTATTTGAGAACTTAATGTCTAGGCCTACCAAAATGTCTTCTACTCTATTCTTTCTATTTTGCCATGCACACTCCCAATAGATGTATAATATTATGTTATCAATGAATTGTTTAATTATGTACCTTTCGCGTTCCTCCTTATCTCGTTTTTCTTTCTCTTTTGCAACAACAGCAGCTCTCCGTTGCCGTCGTTTAACAACCGATGCTAAGCCATCATCTGAAAAGTTAGCCTCCTCTTCTTCAGCAACTTTATTGCCATAAAAATCTCTGATGGTTAAACCTTCAAAATATGAACAAGAAATTTAGTCCATTAAGTCTTAGAAAGCAAAACAAAGAAAAATTCAAGTGATAAAGAAAAATTCATTTTTCCATTGTGATTTAAAAACAAAAATCAAAGAAGATTATTGTTCTTATTATCTATCATCATCATCATCATTTCCATGCTGACATGGGCTGGACAGTCTGACCGGAGCTGGCAAGCCAGAGCCGCACCAGGCTCCAGTTGTCTGTTTTGGCAGGGTTTCGATGGCTAGATGCCCTTCCTAATGACAACCAGTTTGCAGCGTACTAGGTGCTTTTTACACGGCACCAGTATAGGTGTTGTTTATGTGGCACCAGTATAGGTGCTTTTCACATGGCATCAGAAGTAGCCAGTTGGCAGTGATAGTTCCACAACAAATGGTAACAAGTGGTATTTAAGCTCTAGACATATAAATATAAACAACATGGCTGTCTTAAAGGTAACAATACACTGCTTATAAAGTTTGTGTTTGGAGGGAGGGACCTGAACTAAAGTTGTTAAACCTATTTCAACATTATTAAAATAATGTTTTTAAAGATATACATTTAGTATTATGCTCCCTATGATGTTGGCTCCATTGAAAACAAACTGTCTTCAATATAAACAACTAGCCAAGAATGGAGCTTCTATATGGTATTTTAGCCTGCTAGAAAACAGCAGCCTAATCTCCCTCAAATGAAGGATCCTGGATATGTATAGCCTAAAAAAAAAAAACTGACATCGCCACGAAATAACCTGGTGCAAAATAGTTTTATTTTTCAACAAAATTGGTTTGAAATTGTAGACCTAGTTGTTACCATATTTCTGTTGAGATACTCTGTGTTTCTATGAAGCAATTTTAAATATAACAAAGAATTTAGTAAAATAACTTAGTTATCATTAAGCTAGTGTTAGGAACATAAAATGTGACCAAAGTTTGGTGGAAGATGTTTATTCAGAACTTTTGAAAACAAAGACATTTGTAATACAGCGCCTGAGGCAGTTTCAGGCAGGTTGGTGTCAATACTGTGTGCAGACATTTTAATAAAAAATACTTTTACATAAATATAATTAGTGTCGGGGGTGAGAGAGAGTTAGAGAGTAATAAGGGCAGTGGGGCAGGTTGAGTAGGAGGGGATTCAGGATTACAGCATGCCATCAGTGAGTGATGCCAAGCTATGACTGGCTGGCGGTTAAAAATAAAGTGGCATCACTTAGAACAATGTTTGTTGTGATAATGATGATATCACTACATGTGATGTGTGTGACATCGCCATCAAAGACTATTTCATTTAAAAGCAAATATTATCAAATATAGTGAAGGCACATGGCCCAGTGGTTAGGGTGTTGCACACATGATTGTAAGATCATGGTTTCAATTCCTGCACCAGGTGGTGCATTGTGTTTTCAAGCAAAACATTGCATGTCATCTTGCTCCTGTCTACAGACAAACACCCCTTTCAGTAAAGTCTTTTGTATCTCCGTCATTTATCTTCTTCTGACATTAGTCAGTTACAACGGCAGGGGTTCCAGTTGATCTGATCAACAGAACAGCCTGCTCATGAAATTAACATGCAAGTAACTGAGCACTCCACAGGCACACAGAATGACAACAAGGTTGGCCCTTTGAAATACAGTTACAACACATTTTTGCAAGCTGAGTGGACTAGAAACGACATGAAATAAAGAGTCTTGCTCAAGGACACAGCGTGCCACCAGGTACAAAACTCATGACCTTACAATCACAAGCCAAGCACCCCTAACCACTAAGTCATGTGCCTTCACTTATATGTTATAGAAATCAGGTTAGGCCCTGGCTTTTGAATCCTAGGGCTCACGACAGACCAAGATTACCAAGTAGAGCTGGCTGCAGCTTAACTGCAATACAAACTGCAAGGCAGGTTAGGCTCAGCAAGAGACCATAACCGACAAATTGTCTGAAGATTCACAGGTCTGCACACTAACAGAGCTAGTATATGCTGCCCAGGGATGCCCTCCAGTTTACCACCCCTGGGCCCCTACAAAAAATACATAAAGCCTACAGCAGACCCAAAAGTGATGCCTTTATGGCAGTGCTCCAGCATGGCCACAGTCAAAAAGGAGTGAAACAAGTAAAAGAACAAAAAATAAGAAAATAAATAAATAAATAGAAACTCGACAACAGACCAGACTCACCACTAGCCTTTATATTTCTGGGTTCTGTCTTTACATTCCCATTTTTCGGATCGTTTTCCTTAGAATCTGACTGGTCCTCTTTCAATGTTATTTTGTTTGCATTTGCAAGAAATCTTTGTTGCTTCTTTTCTTTCAGAGAAAACAGTCTTCTACGCCTGAATAAAAAAGAAAAAAAATAACTGATTATTCAGAGAAAGCTATAGGATTGGGGTAGATCAAACAGAATTATTTAATGTTTAAAATGGCAAAATTTTTTCAATGTGATATCATAGCTGTGTCCTTTGTATCTCAAGTGTATTATAGTATTAAATGAAAAAGGAGAAACTACAAAAACATTTCTATGTTCACAATAACAACAGCTGCTGCCATTTTAACGTCTACCAAAGTTTGCATGGATAAGATGAGACTTCATTAAAGCAGAATTTTCTACGGTTCAATGTTCTTCTTGTTACCAACCCTTACCCGTTTCCAAACAAGGCAATATTTCCCCTGCCTATCAAACAACCACAACAGCAGCAGCAGCAGCACCACCACCACCACCACCACCATGTACATTGTTTTGTCTTGGTATAAAAAGATGGGCTACAGCAAATATTCTGCTTAATACCACAGATTTGCTTGTCAGTTGTTTGACCGTAACCAGTTGAGCATGTCCCTTGGTGGCTGACGATATGTGCATCTCTGATTATGAGCAGAAGTAGTGGGGGGAGCATCATAGCCATGTGTTGAGAGGAATTCTTTGGGGTTTGAATAATTCACCTTTGGAAACATGGGTGTTTTGCTCAACATCCTTAAATGAACCTTATTTAGGGACCTTTTGAGCGGGATGGGCTACTCGACCTGAAGAAAATTCCAACAGAATACTCACCAAAGATCTGAAGCTTCGGCCTGTTTCTGTTCCATGAAATCTTGCACAGAGTAAGTGCCCATAATACGAAGACACAATCCTTTCAAAATCTGAAGTTTTTGAGCAGGTTCTAGATCATTTAATTCATGATTTTCCAACATATCTATCAATTCTTCATTCTAGAGAAGGACAAAAAAGAAAAAAAGAAAAGAGAAAGGTAAAATACATTTGAAATAATCATTAATTTTTTTAATTAATTCTACAGCGATAGATAAAAAAAACTCTGACATGTTAACTAATAGCTTAGAGTAGGGGTCGCAAACTCATTTGGTTTTGTAGACCAGATTGAAAGAAAGACCACAAGGCTGGACAGGGACTATTACTATTCTTAAAAGCTCTTTCCATAATATAAACCAAAGTAAATGGATAAAGGGAATTAATATACATGACAACAGTAAATACTATTATTATTATTATTATTCACAATAAAAGAATGAAGATGAAGTATTAGCAAAGAATGTGCATAGACATAGCAAAAACTCAATTACATGATACAAATATACACATGATAAATACACACATACACACACACAGAGATGTACTAAAGATGTACTGACTTGACTAATCAGAACTAGAATTAAACAAGATGCTAGTTAGACTCCAATTCTGAACAGACTAGTGAATTTTCCATATGCACGGGACACAAATCCACATCTCTATATATTTGTGATAAGTATGTTACCATTTACACCAATGTATCTACTCACTTCTTCCCATCTATTTTAAGAACTATAATTCCAGAGTGTTGTTTTTTAAACTGACAAGTATGTACGTTTTCTGCAATGATTTAAGAAGTGGTGATGGGTGACAATTCTGTGAAAATAATAACATTTTGTAATTTTGTTAGCTTAAAGCTTATAAGTGATCACCATGCATTGACCAAAGGAAATGGTCTAATATTGGGGCATATAAACCCTCGATGGAAAAGCATGGGGTTTCCATATGCGTGATCACAAATACTAGTGAATATTTTAAAATCAAAATATAATAATAATAAATATTGGCCTGCAAGCTATATTTATGTCACACGTCTGGTTTATAGCATAAAATTGTTTTAAAAAATATATTTTATATTCTTACTTCATTGTAATTTTAAAGTATCTCATTCCCAAATAAATATACATTATTTGGTTGAACAACAATTGTCAGACGATGAACGAGGTGAAAAATATTTATTTTAAAATTTACACACACAGCTGAAATATATCAAGACTTGAAATGTTGAAATCAGTAAATCATCATCATCATCGTTTAACGTCCGCTTTCCATGCTAGCATGGGTTGGACGATTTGACTGAGGACTGGTGAAACCAGATGGCTACATCAGGCTCCAGTCTGATTTGGCAGAGTTTCTACAGCTGGATGCCCTTCCTAATGCCAACCACTCCGAGAGTGTAGTGGGTGCTTTTACGTGTCACCCGCACGAAGGCCAGTCAGGCGGTACTGGCAACGGCCATGCTCAAAATGGTGTATTTTATGTGCCACCCGCACAAGAGCCAGTCCAGGGGCACTGGCAACGATCTCGCTCGAAAATCCTACGAAGGCCAGTCAGGCGGTACTGGCATGACAAAGAAATCTACCAAAACAAACAAATGAAACTGAACTTACTAATTCTAACTCTTCTTCTACTCCACTCGTTGAGCTGTCATCACTCTGTGCTTCATCAGCGACATCTGTATCGATTTTCCTCAGCGCAAGACGGACAAGTTCGGTGGCAGTATAGTGATTCACAGGGATATCAGAAAGTGAGGTTTTCAATTCAGCATAATCCTACAAAACAAAAATTGATAAATTAAAGGGTTTATCCAGTGGCCGAGATAACAATGAAACAAACCATTCTTAATAAAATAAGACCCACAGCCAAACATGTAACCCACAAAACAGAAATCATCGTCATCATCATTTAACATCCATCCACTTTTCCATATTTGCATGGGTTGGACAGAAATAGGGACACATTTTCTAAGGCAATGCCTTTCCTGTTACTAACCCTCATCTGTTTCCAAGTGAGGTAATATTTCCCCATGGCCAAGCAGGTTTTCATGGAAGTTTGACAACGAAGATCAGAACTTGTATGCCAATGAAGCTCTTTTACAATAATCATGCAATGTCAAGACACAGAAACACCAACTCACACACATACATATCATCATCGTCGTTTAACGTCCACTTTCCATGCTAGCATGGGTTGGACGATTTGACTGAGGACTGGTGAAACCGGATGGCAACACCAGGCTCCAATCTGATTTGGCAGAGTTTCTACAGCTGGATGCCCTTCCTAACGCCAACCACTCCGAGAGTGTAGTGGGTGCTTTTACGTGTCACCCACACGAAGGCCAGTCAGGCGGTACTGGCAATAAACAGAATAATGTGAATGCTAAAGGGTTAACACAAATTTCCTTTATGCAGTTTACAAATAGATTTCAAAATAATACAGTGTCTTGTAAGATTCCAAATTAAAGAGTTATTATTTGTAATAAAAGCCCATCAATCCCATAAATTAGTAAAATTAATTCCAAAAATTAAAAAAACAAAACAATCGTGATAACCACAAGGGTGAGATATTGTTTAAGTCAATATTTACCTCAGATATTTCATCTTGCAATAATGTCTGCAGCAATATAACAAGTATTTCCGCAATATATGAAGAACCTTTCTCCTTATCAACGAGAGCTTTCATTAATGTATCTGCAAAAAGTAAAGGAAAACATTTGTTCTTTTTAGAAAATACAAAAGAAAATTCTGGAAAGCAATCTGGCAATTATTCTACAGCTGCATATCCTTCCTAATGCCAACCACTCCCAGAGTATAATGGGTACTTTTTATGTGGCACAGGCACAAGAGCCAGCTGGGTAGCCCTAGCATCAGCCACGTTCAGATGGTGCTTTTTATGTGCCACCAGCATGGGAGCCAGTTAGGTGGACTTGGCATCGACCACGTTCAGATGGTGCTTTTTATATGTCACCAGCACAGGAGCCAGTCAGAGGGTCCTGGCATCGACATTATGTAATATCGAGACACAGGTACACATTCATATACAACGAGCTTCTCTGAGTTTCTATCTACCAAATTCACTCACATGGTTTTGGTTGGTCTGGTGCTATAGGAGAAGACACTAGCCCAAGGTGCAGTGCAGCAGAACTAAACCTGGAACTATGTGGTTGGTAAGCAAACTTCTTACCACACAACCGCGTCTGCACTTTCCATATACCTGGATGATAGATTTCTTAGAAACAAGATAACAAATAGCTCTCCAACATACCTGTATAATAGACTTTTTCTCCTTGTGGCATTAATAAACCAGCAAAACAGTTAATGAATTCTGTAACCATAGCAACATCACCAAATGCTTCTATCGGTAAAACCTTTGGATGTGAAATCAATTTTGGAACCGGAAGAGACTTTTGATCCAGATCTTGATCTTCGTAACGCTGAAAATATATCCATAAAACAGACGCATTAATAACTGGTTTTAATTTAGACACAAAACCACATCTGTGTATGTATATGTGTGTGTATGGGGGGGGGGGGGGGAGATAAAGTTGATTAAATCAAGTTCTAGCATGTAGCTAGCAAATTTATTTTATTGACCTCAGATGGTGAAAAGAGTAAAGGCATTCTTATGGAGATTTGGACTCCAAACTGTAACGAGAAATATTGTTGGTTTCAAATTTTGGCAAAAGGCCAGCAAGTCCAGGGGGAAGGTCTTAGTCGATTACCTCGACCCCAGTGCTCAATCTGTACTTATGAAGACAACCTGGGTAGAATTTCTTTCAACTATAGGCACAAGGTCTGACATTTTGAGAAGAGAGCTAATCGATTACTTCAACTCCCATTCTCAACTGACCTTGATGGAACCTGAGCTCAGAATATAAAGACAGATGAAATGCTATGAAGCATTTTATCAGATTTGGTAATGATTCTGCGAGCTTGCCACTGGAATAATAATGGTTTCTAATTTAGGCATAAGGCCAATAATTTTGAATACAATCAAAACCTGGTTAGAGATTTAGCTCACGAGAGGCTTACCTCTAACATACCCTCAAGTACAACACAAAGAAAAATAAGGTTCTTACCCTTGAAAGTTCTCGTTTCTTCTTCCTGATTGCTTCCTGTCTTGCTCTTCGATCTTCAGCTTGTTTTTTCTTGGATTCTTCTCTTTTCTTTTGTAGATATTCCTCACGTTGTTCTGCAGTCATTGCCTTCCTAAAAATTCAGTTTAAACATTCAGTTTGCATAAAGATATTTCATTAAATATTCTTATAATAATGTCACCCAAAGTTTAAACCTTGTGTAGCGATTAGCTAAGTTTCCACATTATTTCCTGTACTAGATAGAGTAAGACAGATCTACAAAAGGGATTCCTTTTATTCTTTTATATATTTACTATTTGACAAGAACTCCTTGCCTTTTTGTCCATCAGGCATAAAACACCTCAAGCCCTGAGCCGATTACCCAGTGCTCAGTCTCCTTCAATAGACTAACATTTACTCAGCAACCATTTTCTCAGCCAACTCACAATTAGTTTTTGAGGCTCGAACCTTTTATATATTTACTAGTTAGCCTGTGTGTGTGTGTGTGTGTGTGTTTGTGTGTAAGGGAAAAGACAATGCTCATCATCTTTGCCACAATTGAACAATTTAAAGACTGGAAGATCAATTTGAAGACTGTTAAACAACCTGTGGGTCACCAGCAAATGTTAAGCATGCAAAAGACCCAACTATTCTGTCTATCAATGGAAAATAAATAAATAAACTTACAGCTTTTTCCTTTCCTCATGACTTTGGAAAGCTTTCAGGACAATGTCTTTCACATCGGGAGGCAATTTTTCTCTCTGTTGAGCTGATAAATGTATAACAACTTTTTCTAGAATTTTCTTATATTCATTTCTGTTACTATCTTTAGTCTTCATAGCTGCCATTAATCTAAGGGGAGAAAGAATTAATAAAAGTTTAATTATTAAAGTGTTAAAAACTTATTTTCTAATTATTAATTCATCTAACACAACTTTGTACTATTTCCAAGTGTGATAAAGGTTTCTATCAGATAAAGTTTAATTCTCAACAGCACAATATTAAATCAAAGAATTGTTGATTCAAAATGAAACAAATGTAGCCTAAAATTCTAAACAATTCCAAACAATAATTTTCATCACAAACAGTAACCATTTCACTGAAACGGACTTTGATGGCAGTATACTGGTCAACATCAGACTCAACTTCGTCCAAGGCATTTTTCCAATGTCAATTTTGATCAGAAGACATAATTACAAAAATTTTTAAACTACTACTAGTGATTATTGCAATAGTTAAATAAGCAAAGTTTATTCAGGAAATATTTTCTACATAATGTTATAACTAATGCAAAAACATGGAAAAAGAATCAGCAATGCCTTTCCTAAAAGCGTTAAAAACACAACTGATTCTGCGAATCAAAAACCAGAATTAAGTAGCTGCTTTTAATATATTCACGAGAAAGAAAAAAAGGCTTTGAGGTTAATTTGTTGCACTAATAGTGCCAATCAGGAGTTAAAAATCTCACAAGAGTTACTATAGAGAAGGTACATAACTCTGCATGATTAGTGTTTCTGTATGATTAGTGGAAAACAGATTTCATGGTTAAAAGCAGGAAAGGAATCATGATTTTAAAATAATTTCTTCAACAATATGTATTTGTTATAAGTCATAAAATTATCCCTTCATACTGGCATAGAAGAAAAAAAATTGTACAAATCTGTTGTTGGCACTCCGTCGCTTACGACGTCGAGGGTTCCAGTTGATCCGATCAACGGAACAGCCTGCTCGTGAAATTAACGTGCAAGTGGCTGAGCATTCCACAGACACATGTACCCTTAACGTAGTCCTCGGGGATATTCAGCGTGACACAGAGTGTGACAAGGCTGACCCTTTGAATTACAGGCACAACAGAAACAGGAAGTAAGAGTGAGAGAAAGTTGTGGTGAAAGAGTACAGCAGGGTTCGCCACCATCCCCTGCCGGAGACTCATGGAGCTTTAGGTGTTTTCGCTCAATAAACACTCACAATGCCCGGTCTGGGAATCGAAACCATGATCCTATGACTGTGAGAATCTACAAACGGAAGGAAACTATACAAATTCCTGCTACTTACTTTCGTACAAGAGGAGGTGGTTTTTGAGGTGAAGATGTGGTGGAGGGTTTCTTTTTCTCAGGTGTCTTTGGTCCTTTCTTGGTCGACATTTCCAGCAATGTCATTTGTTTCATACTCTGCGAGAGACAATAAATAACAACAGTGAGTGACAAGACACAATGGCAGTGGGGTTTAGAAACGGAACTATTTGACCAACAACCAGATAATGACGCACCACAACAACAAATTTAACAGACCAGTTTTGGGTTTAGTTTAGAGATTTAACATTTCAAGCCAGTATTTGATTACCCCAGTGTCCCCTGCTTGTAGCAATAAATCCCATAGCATTTTCAGAATACTTTTAATAACAAAGAAAACCCAAAACTTGCCCTCAGGTCTTCCGAACCACTGATTCAATACAGCTTACCCTACAAGGGGACGAGCATCACAGAATATATATCAACAGAATTATCAAGAACACAATTATGAATCATCTGTGAGAGTGAAATGGTGGTATCTCCAAGGAGATAAATAGTGGAAATGAGGAGTCCAGGTGGCACTTCAAGGTAGAAGGTGAGAAGTGGGGGTGGGTGGGGGTGCACGAGTGTGTGGGGAGGGATAGGGAAAATGGGAGAGAAAGATCTGCATGTGTGTATATATGTGTGTGGGAGGAGAGGTATGTATGTGTCTTTGTGCTAATCCCCCAACACTGCTTGACAACTGATGGTTTGATTACATCCCTGTATCTTAGTGGTTTGGCAAAAGAGACTAATAGAATAAGTACCAGACTTGAAAAAAAAAATTTTTTAATTTAAAAAATAACTGGAGTCTGTTTGACAAAACACTTCAAGGCAGTGCCCCAGCATGACCACAGTCCAATGAACGAGAGTGAAACAAATAAACTAAACTATACAAAACACGAAACAATTCAAGCTTACCTTGTTCTTTTTCGGAGTTTCTTTATCCTTAGATTTATTACTACTACTACTACTACTACTTTTCTTTTTATCCTTCTCACCGGAGACTTTCTTCTTTTTGTCAGACTCTTTCGAAGACTTCTTCTTTTCAGAGCTCTTCGATGACGATTTCTTAGCACTCCCTTTGCCCTGGTCTTTCTGTACAGTCTTAGGCTTTTTAGGGGTGCTTTGCCGGCTGTCAGTTTTTTTGCTCTTTGTGGGCGTACGCTGCATTTTTAACGTACTTAGGGGGACATCATCATCGTCTTTGCTCAACGGAAGCTTTTTTTTTAATTTTCCAAGAGTACAATCTTCGCTAGTATCTGAATCTTCATCAGAAGAATCCACATCATTCACTAATTTGCTTTTTTTGCTTGGACTGCCGCTGTTGCTGTTCTTCGATATAGAGGGTTTCCTTTTAGTGGTACAGCTGCTGTTGCTACTGCTACTACTAGTATTCAATTTACCCTGCTTTGCTTTCTTCTTCGAACTGCTTTCCGATTCATCCTTCTTTTTCTTGGAGGTTTTCGCAGGTTTGGATTTATCAAGTTTAGATTTTTTGGCATTTGAAGAATTCTGAGATTTACTACTGGACAGTTTTCGTTTCTTTGCACATTCATCTAAGGAATGATCTTGTATCTGAAGAAATAAAATTAAAGCTAAAGACGTCACAATCTTGATTATCATGAAATTAAATTATAATTAATTTACGTATGTGAGAGAGAAAGAGACAGAAACAGATAGAGAATGTGTGTCTGTGTGTCAAAGCAAGTGCATACACAACAGAGAAAGAATGTGCATGAGTGTGTGTGTGTGTGTGTGTGTGTGTGTGTGTGATAGAAAGAAGCAGAAATAAGACAGAATGTGTATGTGCTCAAGTGTAAGTAAGTATATGCCTTTTTGTAATGGCTGAATATATGAGACATAGGTTCAAATCTATAGCAGGAATTTTGTTTCTGCTTAATTCTTTTGATACCTTGTGGCACCAGCTCAGGTGTCTATACGCAGTGCTGGCACAGGTGTTACAAGGTGCCGGCATGGATGCTTTTTGTGCAGCGCCTACGTAGCTGCTTTTACCGTGGCACTGGCACATATGCTCCTATGTGATGCCACCACAGGTGCTTTTTATGCGGTGCTTTCTATATAGCACGGACACGGGTGCACTGACAGTTGTTAGAATGCGAACCTAACTACATTAAGGTTTATGTTGTGTTCCTTTATGTCCCCAACGCGAATGGCTTGATAAACAGAGATCAATAAAATAATAGCAAACTTAATAAGTATAGGGTTTGTTTATAATCAACTGAAACTTCAAAGGAAAAAAAAAAAAGACAGCAAATTGAAAGACAAAATAATCTTACCTTCATTGGAGATAAGAAAACATCTGCAAGTTTATTCTGTATGCTATGTTTTTTAATCATGATATCATCAACAACCCAAGGACTGGAAGACGTTACACCAGCACGTAAAGCATGTGTTCTGATGAACAAACGAAGAAGTTCTTTCGGAGGTGGCCGGTCAACACGACTGAAAATTTTGTTGTTAAAAAATAAATAAAATGTAATATTCTTAAAGAACGGACCTTCAGAAAATTTCTTACATGCAATCTTTACCACAATTAATAAAATAAAATTATTATCATTATTATTATTATTAAGGTGGCAAACTGTCAGAAGCATTAGCACACCAGACAAAATGTTAAGTGGTATTACTTCTGTGTTTACATTCTGAGGAGTCATTTGCTGGGAGTCAATAAATGAAACAAGCAACATTGAGCACTGGGGTTGATGTAATCAACTTCCCTTGTAGCTCAAAATTAGAAAAAATTATTATTATGACTGTGTTGCGTAAAATAGCACTAAGTTCACTCTGTTGAATGGTTGGTGTTAAGAAGGGCATCCAGCTGTAAAAATCCTGCCAAAACAGTCACAGAAGTCTGGTGCAGGCTTCTGCCTGGCCGGCTCCTGTCAAACCGTTCTCCCCATGCCAGCACGGAAGGTAGACATTAAACAATGATGAGGAAGATGATGATGATGATTAAGGAATAGGGCAGGTAGAATCACTAGCATGGTTGGCAAAATGCCCAGCAGCATTTTTTCCGGCTCTTTATCTTCCCAGTTCAAATCCCACCTTAGCATTTCATCTTTTCAGGGTCAATAAAACAAGTATCAATCAAGTAATGGGGATCATTGTAATTATGTCCCACCCAACTGTAACTGCTGACCTTGTACCAAAATTTGACACAAATGTTGCTGTTGTTATTGTTGTGATCAACCTATGAATGCCATTTAGTTCTTTAAGGTACAAGATTTTAGGATCAAAAATTTTTCACATAGCACATTAATTTCATTTTTAAAAATGAACTGTATATTGAAGTAAAATGTCCCAAAACATAATTTTAATTAGATTGAGATAATTATATAACATCCCACAGTACATCTTGAAGTTATGAATATTTATTAAATCTGGGAGGAATAAAAAATAGGAGGACATTATGTTAAATGCAAGTCCTTTAATTATTATGAACTTGGAATTAAAAATGCTCCACCATGCAGAAACCAATGCATTTCATAGGTGCACACTTACACATATGCATAAATACATACACAGACACACAGACACATATTACATGTGCACACAGAGTATGTTTTAAAATGCACTTACGTTAAATCAGCAGCTGGTACACAGTTAATAATTTTTTCTTCTTCATTTAGTTTTATGCTGTATTTATACGGTAATAACTGCAGATACAAAAGAAAAATATAACAATATTATTTAACAACTTCCACCTATAGAGAGAGAGAGAGAGAGAGAGAGAGAGAGAGAGAGAGAGAGAGAGAGAGACAGAGAGACAATCAGAGATAGAGACAGTGTGTGTGGTAAATCCCTCAGGAGTCAATAAAATAAAGTACTAAACTACTACCTCTCAAAAATTGCTTGTCTGGTGCCTAAACCAGGGACAATTATTCTCATTACTATCAACAATTATTTCTATTTAATCACAATGACAAAAGTTGAAGGGAAACCATAGAAGACCTACTTTGGGAGGCACCCACTTCTTTTGCCCAGTATCTTTATTAGAACTGTTTTCATCTGTATTTTCTTTATCACTTGATGGAGAACTGCAATTACTTGTAGGATTGGCCTGAAATGGATAGAAACACACATATATTTATATATGTAGACAGCTTTAAGTGTTTTGTGGACATATTTCTAATGACACAAACATTTGATGGTAATTAATATTGGAAATAATCAAGAATTGAAATATAGTAAAATAACTTTTGTATTAATCAATCTGAATAAAATATAATTGCATTCATAGCTTGAACAAAATAAGGGACTGAAATATTTTAATATGTTGATATTTAAAAAGAAAAAAAAATTTTTATGTTAGAAAAAAATTTTTTAATTTAAAAAAAAAATTACAGAAAAAAGACGTAAAGAAAATGGTCTCTAACCTCAATACCACATGTATCGATTCTAACAACTTTGGCTTTCACCCTGAAAATAAAAGGAAAAATATTATATGGAAATAATTTATAAACATCATGTTAATGTTTCTGATATAAGTTTCAAAATTTTGCCAATCATCTGAGCCTGTTATTATTTCTTTTGGGAGGTATAAAATCTTGAGATCTGACCTCACAGCATATTATTACAACTGAAACCCTCCACCAAAAGCACTTTCATCCGGCACGCATTGTCCAATGTGTGAAAAAAAAACCATGGCTAAAGGTGATGGAAGAAGATATTGGGCAAAGGATTTCAGTAGGAAACACAAAGGATAGGATGAAATATCGAATACTCCTATAGGGTGTAACCTTCCTCTTTGCTACAGAAATTACCTTAAAAAGCTTGTATTTTATCCTACCTCAACTCTTACTAGGCTTAAGAAAAAAAGGTGAGTAGTGGGATCGATTCATTTGACTAAAACTCTTCAAGGTGGTGCCCCAGCATGGTCACAGTCTAATGATTGTAACAAGTAAAAGATAAAAGACAAAATCTAAAATGATACTCACACTTTACCAGAAGTCTTGACTTTCAGAGAAACACATTCATTGATTGAAAGAACTTGTTGTAGCTTGAGCCAAGCTTGGTCAACCAATGTGTCCAAAGAGAGAATACCTGATCAGAGAAAAAGAAATTGGTTACAACAATAGAAGCAAAAGATTTTAGCTCTTTAGCATGCATTTAAACTGGCTATATCCAGCCCAAATAGTCCATCCATTTTACATTCAAACTGGCTAGATCTGGTTTCTCATATCTACTTTACAATGTCATTCTAAATATAAACAATCACATCATTGAAATCTCGAAGCCATGAGATATAGCATGATTAATTTAAACCAGTGGTTCCCAAACATTTTTGGGCTGCCGCCCCCTTGACATCCAGACCACATTCCTAGCATGACCACCCCCAACTAACCATCACAAACATAGACCTCTTTCTGAAGCAAATTCAAACCAACTGTATTTCACGAGTAAAACTTAACCTAACGAACCCATTATTTTGTTGCTTTTACATGTATTGCTACTCCATTATCACCCCACCTTTCTTCAATGCCCCTCGGAACTTTCTACTGCCCCCAGGAGAGCAATCCTGCCCACTTTGGGAACCACCGAGTTAAACCAATGTGAATAAATAAGTATTATATTTGACAAAGTAATCTGAGAGTTAAAAATGTTAAAATATTGATAAAAATATAGTCAGCACTTTAAGTACCTAAAACAGAAGCAAGTATGTGCAGTGAAATTGCTTTGGTGACCAGGTCGCATTAGTATTATGAAACTCTTAATATTATATTGTACTATTAAGAAATAAAAAGTGAATGTAACAGGTTTTGTGTGCTCTTTCATAGTTAAAATTTTTTACTTTCAACATTCATTCTTAGATCAAATCACTTGCCAAACAAGTATGACTGATGAATGTATATATGTATTATTGTAAATTTCGTGTAGACTGGGACAAAATTTTTCAGCCGACTGCTCATTCAATTTGGTTATGTAAGCCATCAGATAAAAAAACTTAAAAACCAACATGAAACCAACAATAAATTTCACACTATTGAATACTCCCATTCAAGGACCCACAGCTTTCTTAAAGATCCACAGCTTTCTTAACCTTTAAGCATTCACACTAAACACTTCAAGGAAGTGCTCCAGCATGGCTGCAGTCTAATGACTAAAACAAGATACACACGCAGCCATAGAAACCATGCCACAACAGACAACTGGAGTCTGAAGAGCTACCCAACTGGCCAGCTCCGTGTCAAACTGCCCAACCCATACCAGCTTGGAAAACAAGACGTTAAATGATGATGATATACAGATACAATTGATAGTCACACACACATACACAGCTAACGAACACACACATATATGTATGTACATACAAGTGATACACAGTCACTCACTAATTAGCTGAACAAAATTCAGTGAAAACGAGGTAAAATTTTCATCAATATACAAAATCATTAAACAGACTCATTCGAAATCAATGGAAAACAAAAGACAAAAATCAAGCAGCAGTTGTGATTGTTAATAATAGAGACATTATTTCCAACAATAGAATATGACAGAGCTGTCTCCAACATCTTATCCCTCTTCCCATATACTTCTACAACTTCAGCCGACAAAGGAGTCTCTATATGGTGCCGCTTAACCAGCTAGAAATAGCAGCCAAATTCCTTCAAACCAAACCCTACTTCCTAAAAAGAGGAAGAAGATGTTGGACAATGTTGTTCCCAGATATACAAAGAGAAAGGAGGATGATCACTGTTGAAGTAGTTTATTTATCATAGGTCTGCTCAACCAGGGATGACCTGGGGCAAAAGTGCAACATATTTTAATATTTAGGTCACTCAACAGTGGTGGAACAAGCAGAATCAGTAGAGCATCTGTGAGGATAACTTCGTGATATCTGTTATGTCTCTAGTTTCTAAGGCAGAAGTTTCATGACAGCTGAGGCCTTACATCCAATAACCGACTGTTTCCTAGCACAAATAGAGACCCATAAAAACAGGACCCAACAATCCTTTCTGAACAGTGGCAAGCTATGCATGCACTTGTGGGTGTCAGCTAACTTTTGGATAAGTGGCTTGTCAGCTACCAGATCAATCCCCAAATCTAATCAGTTTGTGCCAGTCATGAGGCCAAACATCTCTGAAAGTTTCATCCAAATCTATCCAGCAGTTCTTGAGATATCTTGTCCACAGACAAACAAACAAACACGATTGAAAACAATACCTCCACCTTCACTAAGGCAGAGGTAATATTAATAATAATTGCGCACATATGGTTGTTAGTTGCATATCAAGGAGCCCCCTACTCCATCCTTAGAAAAAGAGGAAAATAACCCAGTTCATTTTACTATTCAATCTAGATGTCTCCATGAACATGGAAAAAAACGTCTTGTCTTTAATTAGGCAACACTTCCAAAGCTCAAATAAATAGCATAAATTTTTTAATGCACATAATGTTAAGGTGAATTACTTTTGCCTAGACAATATCACTTCCAAAATGACATGTCTTAACAGATACAGCTACATATCTTTCACCTAAAGATCCTACTTTCAACATGAGAAATCAATCAACTGCCTACAGGAAGGATTCTGGCTCTCTGCTAGTAACATTCAGCAATAATCAGACACAGTAGCAGTTGACAGCTATCAATTCCACAACATAATCTGAAGTAGCCATGACAAGCTTTATTCATCATCTATTGAAAAATCACTTATTTAGAAGCTGTGGTAATTTTGTCACACAGAACCAGGCATCCAAACAAAGTAATGAGATTCTGAGTCAAACAGAGCTTTTTTCTATTTATTTATTTTTATTTCTTTTATCTATGTGCATGCATACGTGTGTGAGATATAATCATCAAGAGCTGCTTATTCGTAATCACAAAGGAGACCATAAACTAAAACTCTATAAGTTGAGTATTTGACATTTATTTACAAATCAGTCACAATTTTGTTTCATTCATATTTGAAATCATTGGAAATTATCTTCCAAGTTATAAATTATCAAAAAAGACAAACAAATTTGTAAACTCATCCACGTATAAATAATATACACAATAAACGCCCGGTTCAATGTACTGAATAAACTTTCCTATTCTGGGTACAAGACTTGAAATTTGGGGAGGACGGAGCAAGTCGAATACATCGATCTCCCACCTCCCCGAGCTCAACCGGTACTTATCTCATCGACCCAAAAGGATGAAAGGCAAAGTCGACCTCAGCCGGACGTTAAGCATTTCGTTCAGCGTGATAACGAGCCTGCCAGCTCGCTAACTCAATGGACCGATTAATAATACAAAGATAGCAATTTCAAACGAGAAAAAAAAGCGACTAGAGTGAGCTGAAGATATAACTCTTCGATGGGTAGAACAAAATATAAGAGGGTGAAGAAAAAAAGGTACGAAATAGAACGAAGAAAAATTAATAACTCTAATGAGAAAAACCGTAAGGTGAAGGCAGTAAAATCGCGTGAGAATGCGTAAACGAAAGAGAGAGAGAGAGAGAGAGAGAGAGAGAGAGAGAGAGAGGAGAGAGAGAGAGAGAGAGGAGAGAGAGAGAGAGAGAGAGAGAGAGAGAGAGAGAGAGAGAGAGAGAGAGAGAGAGAGAGAGAGAGAGAGAGAGAAAGAGAGAGAGAGAGAGAGAGAGAGAGAGAGAGAGAGATGACCGGCTTCTAATGTTACCTCCGATTTAACGGACACACCTTTCTTTCTTAGTCCGCTGAATCGAGGGTTCACTGTACGCAAATGTACACATAAACAAACATGTAAACACACACACACACACACACGAATATGCATATTTAAATGCACAAAAATAAACATCTCTATACACAGAGCTTCTGAGACTAATTGGAAGGAGGAGGGGGAGAGGAATATATCCTCAAACCGGAAACCTAACCAGAATGCCTGCAACGAAGTGAAGACCTCTTCTAAAGGCATCTAAAGTGCCAGATAGCAATATCAAATCGGGTGACGGAATAAGTCTACGACGACGCGAGAGAGTGTGTGTGTGTGTGTGTGTGTGTGTGTGTGTGTGTGTGTGTGTGTGTGTGTGTGTGTGTGTGTGTGTGTGTGTGTGTGTGTGTGTGTGTTAGAAACAAGAAGCTCTTAAGTTTCACATTCCCGATTTTTAAAAGATAGTTTGAATAATCAGAAAGGCCCAAGAAATTTCACCTGAAAAAAAAAAATTTTTTTCTCGTATTAAGAGTAAAAAAAAAAAAAAATCTTTCCACTTAACATTTCCCTCCCACAACATGTTTGTAAATACAAAACGTCTACCAACTCGACAACACATACACACCACCAAAGAAACGGTGAGATGGTGGAAAGAGGAAGTGAAACCAACTAAATAAACGGTAAATGGACGAAAAGCGACAATCGGGAGAGTGGGTCAAAGCGGCTGTCCACATCGTCGTAATTAAATTTACACCAGAGGGGGAGGAAGGGAGTAAGAGGAGTAGAGGAAGAGGTTGGGAGAAAGACGTATTATATAATGGAAGTTACACACACACACACAGATAAGTGCCCGCGCAAACACACACACACACACACAGGGGGGGGAGAGACAAAGAGCAGCATTACGCAGCAGGCATGAAAGAAAGAGGGGGGAAGAGGCAAGTGACATTAATAAAGTACATTTCAAATAATAATATAAAGAACGTAAATA
The DNA here is from genome assembly GCF_046866305.1 of Octopus bimaculoides. NCBI lineage: Eukaryota > Metazoa > Mollusca > Cephalopoda > Octopoda > Octopodidae > Octopus > Octopus bimaculoides. The sequence continues at coordinate 50,747,531 of NC_142942.1, forward strand.
ATACGTGATAAAGAGACAGAGTGAGAGAGAGAAGGGGAGGGACGGATATGGAGAACAAACAAAAAAAAAAACTGGTAAAACGTGATAAGATGGTTGAAGGGTTTCTACCACTACAGCTAACTTCAACTATTAATAGGAAATAGAACAACAACGGGACAGACAGGGCGTGAATTGAAACCCCTAGTAGATAGTCTAAGACTAATATGTATCACAAATATAGTTGTTTCTAGGTCCAGGCTAGCCCCGATCCAGGCTTTAGTGAAGTCTCAGCTGTTACAATCGTAATTTTCGTCCAGAAAGTGTATCTATCTAGGTCGATGTAGTACGATTTGAGGAGGATTTGGCTATTATTCCTAATACGTTGAGCAACCAGAGATTCCCTTGTCGGGTTGACACAAACATAATTTTTTTGTTTCCAATAGATCTTTGTGACCGTTATAAATGAATTCAGAATAACCAGCCAACTGGATGTGGCAAACACAGAGATAATGCTTTGTATAAAAGATAAAATGTCACACCTTACATACTGTTTACTAAGAATTCAAACCTGCGTAACAAGAAGCCACTATCTTTTTTATCTTAGGTGTTAACGAGACTGTCTTGTTTGCAGCTGCGCTTAAACGCGCGTACACACAGACACACACATTATTATATGGCGATCTTTCGAACTGTGTGTACAAGATGGGGGACAAAAGTGAAACGAAATGCATCAAAGAAAAGCAAAAGATTAAACAAATGATCGTCAATAATCGACATCGTGTAAAAAGACAACTTTACCATCTTGCGTAATTATTATATTTTAGTAGAATAATAATAATAACAATAATAAACCTGACGCAGCTATGCAATATCGATTAACAAGCATTTGTTTACTTTCACTTTTCTACAGTGCAGGTTGCTCCACTTTATCCACCATCTTATATGTACAAATTTCGAAAGATGGCACCTTCACACATACACACACAACACGGAAAAGACAGAGTTAAAAAGCAGATGTAAAAACCCTTATTTTATTGAGAAAGTGTTCAAGCTTCTTAAGTTTAGATGTATACCATTGATAGAAAAAGTTTGTGACGGATCGGACAGAGTTCTTCATTCGACACTGAACGAAATAAAAAAAAATGTAATTAATCACCAGCTGAGTCATGAGTAAACTGCGGCCCGCGAGACTGTCTGAATAGCTCGCCGATGAAAAATTACATTTAATTTCTTTTTTGTTGGGGTTTTTTTTTGGGGGGGGGGAGGATACGGTCCGCCTGATGAGTTACGTCTCATACGGTCTGTTTCTCGTAGAAAGTTGTCCAACAAACACCTAGCCTTAAGCTCAAGAGAGCGTAGAATGGGTGAAAAACGAGAGGAAATAGCAAAAAAATTACTTGTTGCGCATGTGTTGGACTGAAAGCTATCGCAAAGAAAAAAAATAAGAGAAATGAAGGGAATCTGGGAGCGAAAAATGTAGAAAGTGGAATAAGAAAGAGAATGAATGGGAAGATAAGAATGATAGAAAGGAATAATTACTAGAATGTACGAGCGAGGTGGGTGTGCGAACGAAATAACAGTGGTTTACAGTTTCTTAGCAGTACTATCTACATATACGTCTGCACATACAAACATGAAATCTGACTGCTGGACAGAAAAAAAAAAGTTCCTACATTGGCATAAATCAGTAAAATACACATACACGGTTGAATCCACTTAAATATGACCACTTAGCGACTAAGTCTTATCGATAACAATAAGGGTCTGATAATATTAGCCATGGTTATAAACAGCACCTGCTGTGTATATTACGCGCGCACACATACATATACTCTTTTACTTGTTTCAGTCCTTTGACTGCGGCCATGCTGGAGCACCGCCTTTAGTCGAGCAAATCGACCCTCTGGACTTATTCTTTGTAAGCCTAGTACTTATTCTATCGGTCTCTTTGGCCGAACCGCTAAGTTACGGGGACGTAAACATACCAGCATCGGTTGTCAAGCGATGTTGGGGGGAGACAAACACAGACACACACACATATATATACATTTATTTTTGCTTGCAATAGCGGGTTCTTAGGTCAAACTATCGTATCTCCAGCTGCTTCAGATGCCAAGATATCAAAAATCGTCAAAGCGTACGTAGTACAACGGTTCTGTTATGGAATGCTGAAAATATTTTTTCGTTTTCTGAAAAAGCAACGTTTTGGACTTATGACACTTTTGCACGAGTGAATGTACAAACGAAAGAAGGGTACTCAGCAAATTTATTGGGTGTCACATGTACGGATCAAAATAGTTTGATTCAAATTTGTCGGTACTCGAGTTTCAAGTGTGACGATAGTCGTCAGCCATTTTGAATTCAAAATGGCAGACGACGAGTATCAACGAATTTGAATCAAACTATATATATTATCTGTCACTTGTTTCAGTCACTAGACTACGGCCATGCTTGGGCACCGCCTTGAATTTTTAGTCGAATGAATCGACCCTCGTACTTATCATTTATCCTAGGTGTTAACGAGACTGTCTTGTTTGCAGTTGCGCTTAAACACGCGCGCACAAGCAATATCACATTATTATATGAAAAGATTAAGGGCTCTCGGGCATAACTGTTTACCGGACCCCTTTGAATGTGTGTTTTAGTAGAATTAACATGTAAAGTGCCGGACCCCCTCGGGCAATGCCCGACTGACCGACGTTTCAACCCGCCCCTGCTAGCATGAGATAACTAGGCAGTCAGTATTCCACAGCTGAATGCCCTTCCTATCATCAAACCTTATTTGCTTTCTTTGACACAAAATACTTCATTCCATCTGCTGAGCTGCAGGAAAAATGCTACCACAGCATGAAATGATATCAGTATAAAGTCATATGGAGACACAAACACACACACCTACATATGTTAGTGTCTCCTTGTCTTGACATCATGTGATAGTTCCTTCCAATCTTCCGTGAAAACATATCAGGTCGCGGGAAAATATTATAATTGCTTGGAAACAAGTGAAGTTTGACGACAGAGAGCATCCGGTCGTAGAAAATCTGGCTCACAGAATTCCCTCCTAACCTATGCAAGTTTAGAAAAGTGGACGTTAAAACGACGACGATGATGATATAAACTTAGAACTCGTCCTTTAACAACATGATCAGATGTTAAGACTCTTGTCCCTGAGGAGAAGTCTTAATTTGTCCGTGTAAGACACTTGACATCAAGTAGCCTTGCTCTGTATCATTTGAGCTCTGTTTTATCAAAGATAACTGCATCCACTTGATTATACAAACATACATACACACAGGCAAACACAAAATATATAGAATACGTATTCACACACTAGAACTATTACAAGAAACTAGTCCATGCGTTTGTTAAGTCTAAGTAACACTTGCCAAAGTCATTCACACAAACGCACATAAAAATAATCAGTTCTAGAAGAATTGGGTTAGCTGTTGTAATTGAGGGTATATATACAGAGAGAGAAAGGGTGAGAGTGAGAGAGAGACTATCGAGGGCACGGGAGGGAGGAGATGAAAACAGCTGAAGATAGGGGCAAAATGAAAGGAAGCAACACATTCTCATCTGTCTCACCGAATACAAGCCGTTTTATAGTTTTGTCCCCTTCCTTGAAAAACCGGCGCAGAAAGCAGCGGAAAAAATATATATATATATATATATATGTATGTATTTTTGTGTGTGTGTGTGTGTGTGTGTGTGTGTGTGTGTGTGTGTGTGTGTATTCGTTTATATTTATATAAGGGCATTATTAACTTCGCAAAAATGTTTGGTGATTAGTGTACGTGGACCAAAGAGAAAAGGCTCAATTTTTTTTTAAATGTGGTGGGAATAAGGTGATGGGAAGATCAATTTGAAAAGAGATATAAAAAGGAAACTGTTTAAAATAAGGAAAATAAAAAGTATATATATATATAAATATAGGGACCAACATGGACTAGGAAAGACAAAGGATTTAACGTGGTGAAAGATAAAAGGATTCTTGAGTTGGAAGAAAAATGTAAATAAAAAATAGGAAAATATGCCTGTAATAGGGATCAAATAAATGGAAGGATGGTGAGGACTGTACTTCCGCACCCCTTATGTGACCGCATGAGGATGGCGTCGTTAGATTTGCTAGAGCGAGCAGCCAAATCTCCCTCAAAATTATCCTACTCCCTCTTGAAGAACGCAAGTGTACACAAGGATAATGCCGGCCTAGATACGCAATTCACAAAGGAATGACGAGATGGTCATGGCAGGCGGGATTTTTTATTCTATTTTATTTTTATCGATAGGACTTGAGTCAAAACAAAGAGGAATAATTTATGTGGCTGTTGATGGTGATGACGACGACGACCAGAAAGACGGGTAGAGAGGTAGTGAACGGATAGATGGGCTGAGGTGATGGGACAGGAAGGTGGTGGACTTAGTGCAGATAGAAAACGGTCGGTGCGTGTTGTGTGTGTGTGTGTCGTTTGTTTGCCCAGACAGGAAACCAGTCAACAAGGTCAGTGAGCCATATCAAGACCGCCCGTGTGTCCCAGACTGCAATAACAAACCGATAAAGGATGGGATACAGTAGGCGTTAATATTGATGGGAATAGAGGTTATATCATAAACTTAAATAAAAACCATTAGCGGTATCAACGAGGGAGCTTTTTTTACGTGGTCGCTCAACACGCAACAAAAAATAGCAGCTAAACCCCAACTCAAAACACAAGAGACAACCTTAATAAAAAAAAAATAATAATAATAATAAAGACATCGGATACGGTTGAGTTAGATATTTAGCGATTGAAATGTGGGTTGGTTACGGCCGGAATTTCTTTGATCAGGTTGGACATGCACACAAACAAAATCACCAGCATCGTAGTCATCATGCCATCTGCATTTTGATTTCGGGTCGAAGCCGTTTCGCTCTTCTCCTTGGCAGGAAGGATTGCCGATGTGATTGATCGAACCGCTAACTATAGCAGTTAAATCTCGCATCTTTAAATGGAGACATTAGATAACATAGTCTGACGTTTACTATTCTTGAAAATAAGAAAATAATTCGGAACGGTAATGAAATAGAACGCCTTTAATCATAGGTTTGCTCCATAACGGCTGACCTGGGGTTTAAAAACAATGCTTTTAAAAAAGACATCGACTTCATTTCCGACCCCTTCCCTTACAAGTGCGAAACCTTCCTTTGTTATTGTTTAGCCCGAGGTCAGCCACGACTGAGCACAGCTGTGAACAAAGGCGTACGAATCATGATCATCCGATCATTGGTTTCTACACTACATCATCCAATGTGTCCCCCCCCCTTCTAATATGACAGCAAAATGTGATTTGGGAAAGAAATGGTTTCCATTTCTGGCAAGTCGAACGACTGCTAAAGTGCAAATGTTAACGACCCGGTTTCGATTTCAATTGAAAGCCATTATTATTTCACTTCCTTTCACGCCTCTGAGAAAACATGAATGTCACAAGCACTCTTTATGTATACCATCACATCGGATACACTGAAAAACAGTTGTTCTTTTTAACCCTGGTTCAAAAGAATTCCAATCATGATTATCCAGTCGTTTTAGGGGGTGGGGTGCAAGGTGGTAGTATGGTGTACTTTGGAAGGTTTGATTGTCATTTCAAGCAGATCGCGCGACCATGTAAAGGCTCCCTTGCTAGGTGTAGTGAACAATAGTCCTTTCTAGACCCAGTTTGTTTTCGGTTCTTACCCAAATTAATTTTCGTGTAAAGAAACTTGCAAGTTACAGTATTAAACAGTCACACACACACACACACACACACAGAGTTAGATATACTCTCTCACAGACAAATAGTACAGGGTCGAGGCAATGAACAAGCCACTATGTGATCATTCTGGCTGCTAGAAATAGAAGCAAAATATTACTACATTAAGAAATGAAATTACTTTGTGTAATTTCTAAAGAAATTACACAATGAATGCAGTATGTCTGGAAGGAGAAAAAGCTTTAGAAAAAGTCTTTTCACACGGCTGACCACGGGCTAAAAACAAGGAGGTGGTGATGTCATATCTCTTATGTGCAAAGTCTTTTTTCATATACCGACACTAGAACTTCATTGAGGGGCAAATACACGCGCTTCGATATTAAGCTTCAATTAATAAAAAAAAAAACAGAAAGAGGTTTAGTAAAGTTTATTTACCATTAAACATGACACAAGCGCACCCAAAAGTTCCATCTTTAGTAATTCAGCAGCAGTAAAAATCTACCTATATAGGGTCTGAAGTTAAAACTAACCCCTCTCTTTCTTAACATTAGGGCATAGGGGAAGAGGCACAACCTAAACAGCTTTACAGTCGGGATATTATAAGGCCTAGTTTGGTAGTAATGGGGATACGAATCAGAGAGACTAGTTAATGACACTTGAACCAAATATCTTACAGTCACAGTATATGACTGGTATTCGGTTTATCAAACGTTTGTGGAAATGAAAGAGAAGATGAACGACAAAGCCTACTCGTCCCTCCACATTTAGTGAGAAGTCTTAAGTGTGGGTAGAATTAGCCACCCTCAGGTAAAATGTGATAACAGGAAAAGATCTAACGATGTGTATTCGTTATGTAAGTGCGTATATCATTACGAACACACACACACAAGCTATATGTATATATATATATATATATTGTAAGTAATAAGGCACTAAAAGATAATGACTCTCCCCAGACAATAATATATATATATATATATATATATATATGTATATATGCGAAAGTAAAGAATATGCACACCCGGTGTTTAGAGTTGGGTTTGGGGTTTTGTTACGCTGAAAACGGGTGGGGTGCGTATTCTTTACCTCCGCCTATATACGTGTGCGTGTGTTCAAATTCATACATATATTTATTATGTATGTGCACCTATGTAACAGTCTAAATAAATACGTTCGCTGGTGTTGCACACACACACACACACACATGTGTGTTCCTGCACATGTTAAAATGCGTGTCTGTATTACATGCTGACATATGCGCGTTAGAGTACACGTGCTCTTGCGCGCGCACTAGTATATTTACACAGGCCTGCATACATTTACATGCGTGTGTATACACATACACACATAGGATTGGCGGGTTTCGCCAGTAGATATATTGCAAAACGAGGAAGATATAGTTTTTAATATTAATAGGAAAAAAAAAAACAACAACTATAATTTATTAAAATAATCATCGATTGTGTGCATATTTGCATATATGCGTGTTTATATATGTATATATATACAGTAATCCCACACCAAATTGCGGTTCACCTATCGCGCACTCAGAACATCGCAGTTCACCTATTGTGTACTCAATACATCGCGGATTTTTCTGGCTAATATATGTACATTTATATCGCGGGTTTCTGCGGCCGATAGATACCTATATTTTTTAGACTTTAATTATTTGTGGGAGGTTTTGAAACTTAACACACGCGATAACCGAAGGATTACTCTCTCCCTCTCTCGCTATATATATATATATATATATATATATATATATATATATATATATATATACTTTTAATCGGCAGAATCATACGGAAGTGACTCAACGGCGCAGTTTCGTGCATGGTACTTTATCAAACTGACTTCAAAACTAGAAGCTTGCCTCTTCTATATACGTATAGTGAATTATAATTATTTCTGGAGTGTTCATTTAAAAATTAAAACTGGTGGGTCACGTTAAAATGTATATCTTTCAAATTAGTGCGCCATTTAAATAGGACCTTGAGTCAATTCTGCCGATTAAAAATAATATATATATATATATATATATACATATATATATACACACACACATAAATATATATATATATATATATATATATATATATATACATATATATATACACACACATAAATATATACACACACATATATATATATATATATATATACATATATATATACACACACATAAATATATACACACACATATATATATACACACACATAAATATATACACACACATAAATATATACACACACATAAATATATATATATATATACACATATATATATACACACACATAAATATATACACACACATAAATATATATATATATATATATATATATACACACACACACATAAATATACATACAAACATATATATATATACACACATAAATATACATACATATATATATTATCATCATCGTTTAACGTCCGCTTTCCATGCTAGCATGGGTTGGACGATTTGACTGAGGACTGGTGAACCAGATGGCTACACCAGGCTCCAATCTGATTTGGCAGAGTTTCTACAGCTGGATGCCCTTCCTAACACCAACCACTCAATATATATATATATATATATATATATATATATACATATATATATGTACTGGGTACTGTGTGTTCTAACAACTGTATACACACACATGTACGCGTGTGTGCGCGCGTGAATGTATATATGCATATATAAATTTATATACACTTATGCACACACACAATATATAAACAGTAGCACCGTCAACCATCTGATGTTAGTAAATAATCATGGACTGAATTACTATTTTCTCTGATCCCAACGCAGAGTAGACCTCGCTCAAGAACATTATCACCAAATCTGCGCGAGAGAACATTGGTTTCCAAAAGCGATCCTATGCAGACCGGTTCGACTCAAAAAGTCTTGAAATCTCCTCCTTGATTGATGCCTAGCGATCGGCACTCATTGAACATCTGAACAACCCCTTATGTTCCATGAAACTCGCCAGATTCAAGAAAGCCAAGTCACTCTGCCAAAGAAGGATTCGCAAGATCAAGAATCAATGGTGGTAGGCCAAAGCTGTCCAACTCCAATCCTTTGCTGACAGCCGTGACATGCGGAACTTTTTTGCTGGAACCAAGGAAATCTACGGTCCCCAAAGATCATCAACATCCCAGCTGAAAACGGCAGACAACTCAACTGTCATCACCGAGAAGGATGGGATTCTTCACTGCTGGAAAGAACACTTCGAAGCCTTGTTGAATCGCCTGTCAGACCGGAACTGTCATGTCCCCCTTCCCATATCCAATTCATGACTGCTTTCAATCAAATGAAACCTAACAAAGCTCCCGGACCCGACAACATTCCCTTTGAACTCCTCAAAGCGGGTGGACCTGCTCTTCAGGCAAGACTCTTCATGCTGATTCTGCAGATCTGGGAGAAGAAATAGATTCCTCAAGATCTCAAAGATGCAGTCATTGTCACTATCTTCAAGAAAGGAGATAGGAGCCTTTGTGGTAACTGTCGTGGCATCTCTCTGCTTTCAATCGCAGGCAATTGATGTGGAAGTTTTCAAAGAACATCTGGACAGGTTTCTCTCTAAGATAGCAGATGAACCCACATCGCAGAAGGAGACGCAAAGAACAGCGGCTCTGTCCAACTCGCTACTTCACCAAAAACAATACCAGAAACAACACCAAGTAACTACAGGAGGTGTACCGGCATGACCTCAGCCTTGGGCTGAAACCAGTAAAAGATAATGTATATGTGTGTGTATGTATATATATACTTATATATATGTGTGTGAGCAGTAATATCATAGGAAAGTTAACCAGGAAGATAGTTTCTGTGTGTGGCAGATGCACAGAGGCAATAAACACTGAAGATGTACAGAAAACAGATTCTATCACATGCCAGGAGGAAAACTATAAGTAGTTCATAGCTTCCGCTACCTAAGCAACCAAGTCTGTAGTCGGGGTGGTTGCTCAGAGTGTAGCAGCAAGAATAAGAATAGCCTGGGCAAAGTTAAAGGAGCTCCTACCTCTGCTGGCAACTAAGGGCCTCTCATTCAGGATGAAAGGTAAACTGTATAATGCATGTGTGCGAACTGCCATGCTACAAGGCAGTGAAACATGGGCCATGACTACAGCTGAGGACATGCGCAGGGTTGAAAGAAATGAAGCTAGTATGATCCACTGCATGCGTAATGTCAGTGTGCATACACAACAGAGTGCGAATGCCCCGAGAGAAAAGCTGGACATAAGAAGCATCAAATGCAGTGTGCAAGAGAGACGACTGTGCTGGCATGGTCATGTGTTATGTATGGATGAGGACAGCTGTGGGAGGAAGTGCCACGCCCTAACTGTGGAAGGAACCTGTGGAAGGGGTAGACCGAGGAAGACAAGGGATGAGGTGTTGAAGTATGACTTTCAAACATTGGGCCTCACGGAAGCAATGATATATATATATGTATATGTATGTATATATATATGTATGTATATATATGCATGTATGTATATATCATCATCATCGTTTAACGTCCGCTTTCCATGCTAGCATGGGTTGGACGATTTGACTGAGGACTGGTGAAACCGGATGGCAACACCAGGCTCCAATCTAATTTGGCAGAGTTTCTACAGCTGGATGCCCTTCCTAACGCCAACCACTCAGAGTGTAGTGGGTGCTTTTACGTGTCACCCGCACGAAAACGGCCACGTTCGAAATGGTGTCTTTTATGTGCCACCCGCACAAGAGCCAGTCCAGGGGCACTGGCAATGATCTCGCTCGAAAACCCTACCAGGCCAGTCAGGCGGTACTGGTAGGGTTTTCGAGCGAGATCATTGCCAGTGCTCCTGATATATATATATATATATATATATATATATATAATTGTAAATCTGCACAGAGGTGGCTTGGGATATTGGTTGCTTTTTATCCAGAGTGTATTTGATGGGGAGATTCAGCAAGAATTCCAGTGACGGAGCAACCCATTTCAGTGATGGCACTACTCATGAAGGATATAAACATGGTCTAAATAAAGCTGACCTAATCCTGGAACTCACCACCAACCCCAAAACTGGCAGCTGTTCTCATTTTACTGGATCCCATGGTAACAGCCAAGAAATTTCTTTCAAAGAAGTAGTTCTATTCAAGCACTAGTTAATTTCTACACACACACACTTATATATATATATATACATATTCACACAATTTTTATATACGCAGCACCCATGCCAACCTTTCCTTCATTGGACACTAAACTCTGCTTGCGAAGACCTGTTGGGGCAAGTGAAATTGAAATCGTAATTGAACCAAATTCGATGACTGGCACCTGTGCCAGTGGAGCGCTAACAGTACCGTCCAAGTGTAATCATTGTCAGAGCAGCTGTCTGGCTTCCATGCCAGTGGCACGTAAATAGCACCATTTGAGCGTGATCATTACCAGCGTCGCCTTACTGGCAAGTGAAAAGACATTCAAGCGAGGTCGTTGCCAGTGCCGCTGGCACGTAGAATACACCATTTTGAGCGTGGCCGTTGCCAGTACCACCTGGCTGGCCCTTGTGCCGGTGGCACGTAAAAGCACCCACTACACTCTCGGAGTGGTTGGTGTTAGGAAGGGCATCCAGCTGTAGAAACTCTGCCAAATCAGATTGGAGCCTGGTGTAGCCATCTGGTTTGCCAGTCCTCAGTCAAATCGTCCAACCCATGGAAAGCGGATGTTAAACGATGATGATGATGACAACACTAGATACAATTATTTACTCACGCACAAAATATACACACAATAAAGATACAAATATCCAAACACACACACAAATTATATATGTGAACCAATTTAGGAACCTCTGTGTAGTCACACAATATGCTAGTTCCAATAGTAAAATCTCCCTAGAATCACACTGCCATCTGAAGATCACATTAGTTAATGTAGTCCTAGATACACTAAGGCATAGTGACATGGAACAATGTAAAAGACATACAAAAACAGGTAATACACACACTAACAATATACACATACATACACAACACATAACCACATATATCTGTACATTTACACAAACAATAAACCTGCACATACACACTATCTATACAAACAATCCATCAAAATAGTGTATAAAAGCGTAGGAGTGGCTGTGTGGTAAGTAGCTTGCTTATCAACCACATGGTTCCAGGTTCATTCCCACTGCGTGGCATCTTGGGCAAGTGTCATCTACTATAGCCTCGGGCCGACCAAAGCCTTGTGAGTGGATTTGGTAGACGGAAACTGAAAGAAGCCCGTCGTATATATGCATGTATATATGTTTGTGTGTTTGTGTTTGTCCCCCAACATCGCTTGACAACCGATGGTGGTGTGTTTACATCCCCATAACTTAGCGGTTTGGCAAAAGAGACCGATAGAATAAGTACTTGGTTTCCAAAAAATAAGTCCTGGAGTCGATTTGCTCGACTAAAGGCGGTGCTCCAGCATTGCAACAGTCAAAAGTAAAAGAGTAATAGAGAGATAGAGGACAGAAAGAAAGAGAGTGATTGTTTTTCACCATCATCAACAAGGTCAATACCAATATATAATAAATAACAAAAGTCAACTACATACTATGGTGTACAATCTCCAAGACGGGTTTCTCATAGCAGGTCTGAAACTGCGATTGGACCGATTTCTTAACATTCTTTTCCGAATTCCAAGCTTCTTCATGGGTGAGGTTGGTGTGTCCAGTTGACTGACACGTCCAGATGCGGTTCTTGTACAGTGCCACTCGCTTCTCATAATCCCTAAACTTTGGTTAAGGGTAATAAACGCATATACAATAAAATTGCCATACATGTTATTATAAATACCGAAAAGTAAAAGCTTTCGAAGACAAGGCTCAAAGAATAATGTATATGAAAAAAAAACAAAAACAACAACAAAAACAAGAGTGTATAACTTTGGTGTATTTATTATATGTGTCTATGTGCGCGTTACGGACTGACATTTATACATGGATAAACAAAGAAAAGCTTAACAGAGGGGACTAAAAAATAACGAACCGTTGACAATTTCTAACCTATATTTTTTACGAGTTTATTATCAATATCTAGACCTAATATATATATATATATATATATATATATATATACATACACACACGATATATATATATATATATATATATATATATGTATATATATATATATATATATATATATACACATACATACACAAACACACACACACGGTTACCTCAGTCTGGAATTGAATGATTTTAGTTTACCTTAATATACATATATATTTCTACATTATAGCATTACGAAAATACATTTCTGCGGATTTTAGTGTTATCTATGTACATATATATATATATATATATATATATATATATATATATATACATATACACACACACACATTTCCTTTGTTTCGAACAATTATTTTCGTTTCAACCTCAACAGCAGCACAAGCCAAAGCAAAGATCTGAATATATACATACATGTACATATGTATATACGCAAGCACATCAATACATCTTTATCTTTTATTTGTTTCGGACGTTAGGCTGCGGGCATGCTTGAAGAATTTTTAGTCGAACGAATCAACACCAGTACTTTTATTTTTTAAAAAGCTTATCGGTGTGTAATATGCATGTATGTACACAGAGGTCCATTTTATGTAATTGAATAAGGTCTCACATTCATACATTTCCCTCAATTCATACCGATGATCATTAATTGATGTAAAATATCACACACCCACAAGAAGATAGATAGATAGATAGAGAGAGAGACAGATAGATAGAGAGACAGATAGATAGACGCACACATACGTTTGTATACACAAACGCGAGAAAAAGCACTCAATACAAACAGTAGAGCTCATTCGTAGCTGATTATTCACTCCGTCACTACTCCGAGTGTTAGGTTATGTACGATCCTTCACACAACTCACACGATCACACACACACACATTTCTAATATTCCTAATATATTGAAAGGAGAGCTAGTTCCAAGTAAGAATTGAAACCCCGCTAGCTGGCTTTGCTTATTTAATATCCCTCTGAGAGGCAGAGGAAGTGGCGATGTTTGAAATGTATTTTTGGAACTAAAATTAAAATAACTATTTAGAGCAATGAAATGTCAAATATTATTTCACTATGCGGTGGGGGGTGCGGATATCTACCAACACCTTGTGTTTCCAGCCCAAAATAATTTTTTTAAAAATTGGGATGAGCTACGGGGATATATATATATATATATATACACACACACACATATATATATATATATAAAGATATAAACAGCTGTCCCAAACATAATACTGCCCAAAGACTTCATATTATATGTAATAAATAGAAAATCCATGATAATGAATGGGAAATTAAATATATGCTTAAATATATAAAGCATTCTTCCCAAATATACAAATGATCGAATGATTATTAATATTTAGATGATGGGGATAAGGGCTTAGTCGTATAGTTTTGTTTTTTATTTTGCTTTAAAAAGGTAAGTGTACTTTTTCTGACCGCTGTTGTGGTCAGAATTATTACAACAAAGAGCTCAAGATGGCGGAAGAGACTAAGTTCCCAGAACCTGGCCGGTCATAGGGGAAGGAAGGATCTTATGTAAAAAGGGCCGGATGTCAAGGACCATAAGAGAGAAGAAAAAAAAGAAGTGGGGCGACCGAAGGAGGGAGCTGATATATCCATGATCCTGTCACCTCCGCCATGGTCCACGTGCTATAGCCACCACCATAACAAACAACCGGTCGACAGAGAGTTAAAATGAAAACAAATAAATAAATAAACGGTGAAATTGATTTCTCCCCAGGCGAGCGCCGAATCTGCCACCCGGTTTCCATCCCCGATTGAAACGATTGCCATCTCGTTCCATGTTGCTAACGAAGAAATTGAGACGAATAAAAGTGATGAAAATGATGAACGTCACAACGACCTTGTGCATTATTTGCCCTCTTCCCGCTCTAAGTGAGGGTCTGTATTTAGTGAAAATTGAAATGTACAACGGTCTTAATGATACCGGTTGTCACATATCACACACAACATATACTGCACGCACAATTACTTGCACATATATTAATTATATACACATCTATACAGATAGAAATATGCGAGTGTTGATGGAATAAAACCTGGTCCTTATATAATATATATACATACATAGATAGTTGCAAACTATAAAGCGAGGACTGTAGTAGTTTATTTTGCAATAAAGTCGATGAATCACTTTCTACCTACTCGGAGTTTCGAGTGGTGTACTATGGCAAGTATATCGTGCTAAAACTCTGAGTAGCTTAGCTTAGGTAAGCTAACAGAATAAACCATTTGCCTTTATACAAATATATATGTGTATATATATATATATATATATATATATATATATATATGTCTGATTACAGATTGACGGCTACGGAAATTGGGTCTAAATAATATTGGTCATGACGGAATCAGAGAGGGGAAATATACATGCAACAGATCAATAATAGTTAGATATTTGTAATGAAATAAAACGAGTGTGTGATTGATTGTTGTAATATGCCCAATGTGGGACTGTTTGTTTGATTGCAGTTGTTGTTGTTGTCAATGAGTGCAAGTCAGCCATGTTGGTTAGAAAGAGAGAAAATTGTAGCAAAAACTGAAGGATACTGCTTCGATCGGAACTGTTCTTTCGTATGGGCAATGCTGTAGATTACTTCCTCCGATTTACGATTCACCAGTGGCTTGGCGTAAACAAAAATCTTTTTCCCAAGAAGCGGCATTGTTTGTTTGTTTTTTCTTTTAATATATATTTATAGAGCGAATCCTCCTGCAGAGAAAAATGATAATATATATATATATATGTGTGTATATATATAAAAAACTACTGTTGGTGTTCAAAATGTGGCGCGAATGTCAAAGTTGGCCAACACAGATTTCTCCTGCTTCTGTCACATGATCTCTACATTTGCAGCAGAAGAAGAAAATTATTATTATTATTACTATTATTATGAAATATAAATATTTTTTTTAAAATTCACTTCATATTCTATATTTTAGATAAAAAAATTTTATCGTAAAAATAATAAAATTCAAATATTATTATTATACAGCAAAATTATAAAACTGCAATTCTTTTTTTTTTTGTAAATTTACAAAAGAAAAATTGAAATTAGATGAGTTAATAGTCCGGGGAGAGGTAAGAATTGCTAAACAAAAGCGCGGGATTGTTATTTGCAGGTGTGAACGAACGAAGATATTTCTTCATTATAAAAAAAAAAAATTACAAAATAGAAAATATATATTTACTAATTATTGATAAATCATAACCGAACGTAATATTAGAGTTGCTTTGAGTTTCATTATTTAGAATATCCAGCAAGTTCTATTATCACACTACGTTATACATATATCAATGAATACTTCCACACATCGAAAAAGCCGCTTCACGAATCACAAGAACTCCTGGAAATAGAAGCTCAGTTCCCTTAACGTCCCTCTAATATATATACATACATATATATATAAAAAAGGAATGACACATTGGATGACGTAGTCCTAGGTACTGTTAAATACACGAGATGGTCGGACCTGGGGTATCATTGATCTTATTGTTGGTGTGCTCCATGAAATCTGACATGAGGTGTACAACAATACGTACTTCCTGTGTACTTTTCATTTTTGTTTTACTTCAATACTACGTAAAATAGTTTACAGAACTAAGTTATATAACTGGTTAGTTTTATTAACACACATACACAATACGTAAAGAATAGCAACTTGGTATTTCTTAATCTGTTACAATACGTGGTGTATTTTACGATATTGTGACCATGCTAACCCCCAAAATTGGCGCGCTTATATTTTGTCAACAAATTAGAAATGGTATCCCCGCCTTTTTTTTTTATCGACTAATTTTTCGCAGCGCCTAATTTTCCTCGACTAGTTAAATTTTCGTAGTTCTACTTTTTTTTTTTTGCATATTTTTGGAGAATATTTGTAATTTAAAAAAATAAATATACTATTAGAATATTATAAAATAATAGCATTCCGTTATGATTCCAGTCACATCTAGCAGACTTTGTAGCAATGTTAAACTGATCTCAGTACTTTAATGATATTTTATTTCATCGATGCCAGAAGGATGAAACGCAAAGCTAACCGGTGGGACTTTGAACTCAGAATATAAAATACCACAAGATATTTTGCTCAATACTGTCGATTTCGCCATTCTTTCACATAAACATTTAAATTTGTAAAAATAAAACATTTCATTTTATTCTTGTTTCTTTTCATATGGGTTTTTTACCCAGTTAAAAAATAAGCCACTATTATAAAATATCGCGTACAGAAAACACAATGGAATGCGCGCCGGTTTCGATTCTCAGCTGAAATCACTTACGCCGCTAATATGCTGAAAAGAACCACAATCTCAATTCCTTCTATAAGTCTATAAATATCTTGTCCTAAAGTAATAAATTATTATAATAGAATATGTCGTTCTTTAGCTAACTTACCTTTAAAAATTTTTTAAAGTATAATAGGATATTTTTAATAAAAAAAATAAAAAAAATATATATATATATACATACGTGTGTATATATATATATATATATATGTATATACTATATAATATATCATTACATAAGAAGTGGGATTTAATTATTGGTATCTTACCTAAACATAAGGCATCAAATATTCAGGAGATGAGCTCGAGACGGTCTGAGTGTTTCTTGCCTCTAACAAAGAATGCCGTAAATGTAGTCAAATCATCATCATAGCAAGGATCCAAAAGCAGGTTGCTGCCTTTGTTCTACCTTGTGTGATCTGAAATAAAACTGTTGGCTAGGATGATAAAAGGATGAAAAGAAAACTGACATTAGCACAAGGAAATAGATTTGATAGGCGTACCGAGTTCCTTATTTTATAAGACCCCCAAATCGTCAAACCATGACAAGATTTGAACTCAGAATATAAAGGGAAGTAACTAAAGACCCGAAGGCATTTTTTTTTTTTCTCCCGTGCGCTGCCGTGTTTGTTTTCTATGACCTTCTTATAATATTGATTTCTAAAATTGTCTCACGGCCTTAATTTTTGGAAATGAGTTTAATCAGTTATATCGCCCTTACTTCTTGATGAGTGATTAATTTATCGATCCCGATCCCGATCCTCGAAGAATGAAATACAAAATCAACTCTGGTTGGAGCCGAAGCCGGAGTGCGAAGGGACGTAACTAAAGGCGCTCTGTTATTCTGATATTGCCAAGTAATTTAACAAAATATTTTATTTTAAAACTATATCAACCTGTACTATTGCAATAGATTTCCTCTATAGTGCAAAATAGTCTCAAAAAGCACGCTGCTTTGAATATCGATTACTAATGAAAATATGAGACACAACCAGTAAAGATCGGAGAACTTCAGGCTAATAATTAACGAATGAGTGGAGACGCGCGACTTTGTAGTTAGGGTGTTACACTCATGATCGGAAGATCCTGGAACAGACGATGTGTTGCGATCTTGAGCAAAATACTTCACTTCATGTTGCTCCAGAGCATTCAGCTTGCAAAAATGAGTAATACTACAAAGGACTGGCGTCCCGTCCAGGTGCGGATGTGCCTATGGCTCGGAATTTGTTATTGTTGATTTTTAATTATATTCAGACCAAAAATACTTAAATCTCAACGTTCTGGTACTCATAGCTTTTGACCAGAACATTTTAATCGACTATACCCCTTCCTGAAAATGTATAAAGTATTAAGAAATCATTAATTGACACTATTGAAATCGTAAGTTTCAAAGTATTCATTTTCTTCTTACATCCAATATTAGATTCGATCGTAATTTTCTGAGTTTGTAAAACCAAAGATATTCTATTTCATTTCCTCAGCAGAGATGTTCATTGATTTCCTTATACCAACTGGCATTATATAGGCTATTTTATAACGTTTATAATTTCATCCAACTTTAAGGCTACGACATGGCAACACCGTTAGCACGCCGGACAAAATGCTTAGCGACATTTCGTCCGGCTTTACGTTCTGATTTCAAATTCCGCTGAGGTCGACTTTGCCTGTCATCCATTCGGAGTCGATGAAATAAGTACTATTCAAGTACCAGGATAGATGTGATCGACTAGCCCCCTTCCCCGCAAAATTCCAGGCTTTGTGTCTATAAAAGAAAGAATTATTTCTTCTGACTTCACGTTCTGCGGTCGATTTTGCCTGTCATTCAGTGTTAGGGGGGGACAAACACGAACACACACACACATATATATATATATATATATACATACATATATACGACGGGCTTCTCTTCAGTTTCCGTCGACCAAATCCACTCACAAGGCTTTGGTCGGCCCGAGGCTATAGTAGAAGACACTTGCCCAAGATGCCACGCAGTGGGACTGAACCCGGAACCATGTGGTTGGTAGAAACAAACAGAAATATTTTAGAAATGAACTGAAGCACGCACTGCGCATATTACACACTTGGCATTTGGCAAAGTGATGCGTTGCAATCACTGTTACAATTACACTTAGGGCTTTTGAAACACTGAAACAGACTGCATTGCTCTGAAAACATGGCTTTTTATTGATCGTGAGTTGATACAAAGAATAACAAACACATACACGTCTAAATCGCATTTAATTAAAGCATAAGCAAGTATTTCATTACACTTTTTTCTTTCTTTGTATTTTTCGTCTTTCTTTTTTTCTTGTTCCTCTTTTCCCATTTTTACTTTCAATATTGGATAAACGGATATGTCTGCACCAACATCATATATTATGTTACATATGATTGATTTTAATGATATTATAAAATCATTTATTGTTAAGATATATTTTAAAAACATTAAATCAATAAGTTTGAAAATACGTTCTTATATATTTTAGCGACTCCGTTACTTCTTCTCATACCCTGGATGCTGCGGTCAGGGCGAGATCCACAGCTTCTGCAGCCGAGCGGAACAAAATCCTGAAATACCGCGATCTGTCGGCCAACTACATTTTCCATCCTGTGGCGTTCGAGACGTTTGGTGGGGTCGGAACACTGACTGCGAGATTCCTGTCTTCACTGGCAACTTGCCTTGCAGAGGTAACTGGTGAGGCTCGTGAGGACGCTTGGCTGTTCCAGCGCATCAGCCTTGCCATCACCCGCGGCAACGCTGCAAACCTGTTGATGTGTCTCAATTGCCATTAGAGAGGTTTCTCAGAGCCCCCAACTTTTCAACCCAAGGTGGTGAATTATTTTGGTCTTTTTTCTTTTCCATTTTTCATTTGTGTTCTCTGTTTTGTCCTGTTTTCTAGTTTGTTTTTGTAAAACGGTAAACACTGTGAAAGCAATAAAATCAAAATCAAATTTTAGATGTGTTAATGATCGAGAGACTAATGGCAATTTGGCAATAACTGTTGTATGATATATTCGTTGAAATTATGGAGAAAATATAAAATTTAGCTAGATTCAGTGGAGTTCGTGAGTTAAGATAAGTTCATATACAACGGAGAAAAAGTTGCATTTTGAGGGTACGGGTTGTAATATCATGACTACTGAATGTAAAAAGAGAATTGTCAAACGTGTTAAAAATTCAAATCGTTTAGATGTTGCGGAATCGAAAAAATATGAACCAGTCAAGTGTTGGGGTCGACGGTAATGGCTAAAATCCTAATTCCAAAATTATTAGCATTGCTTTCATTTGAAAAACAGTTGTTCCACCCCAGCTGTGGCAAGGGAGGTAATCTACATTCAGAGGAGGCAAGAATTATGTCCCTCTAAAAATATCGTCGGCAAAAAAAAATCTGTTGAGACCAACAAAACTTTGAAAGGTCAAATATGCAAAAATAACACCGTTATATATTTTCTTTAAATACCTTTAGTATTTGACTATTTTGTTAATATTCCCCGTCTTGTCATTAAAATACTTTATAATTATTTAAGATTCAAAATTAGAATTGAGGAATTTTGAATCCATATTTTATCTATTGATTATACGTAACTGGGAAATAATTATTAGATTTTACATCAAAGACATTTTGCTACTATTAATAAATAATGAATAGTTCCAGATACCTAAAATAAATGCTTAGCAACTCCATATCTGAATACAGCCTCCAGAGTTTGGAATCACTGTGCAAGACTGAATGAAAATGATCAACCAACAATAAGTTTCAAGTGCTGCAATTCTCATCAATATGAATTGTTGACTTGGAGCCTATCAGAGAGGAAGAAACATGCCTAACTGGATAATCATAATAAACCATTTGTTGGATCAGGGAGTCTACAGTATTGATTTAACAAAGCAAAGTGAGTGTGTATGTTGTAGTTATTTTTAGACAGTCCTTTTTCCACACAGTCACAGCCAGCTCTGAAAAGTAAGATATGTTGGTCTCCTGTCCAGTAGATGTTTTGAATCCCATTATCCCTTTGATGTTGTGTCAACAACGAAATTATTAAGCTTCTTGTTGTTTCAGTAAATTTAGTCACAATAAATATCACAAGTTAGGTTTTGGAATGAAAGTGTAGCAAACCTTTAGGTACCCATTATTTTGCTTCTTTATATCACATGATGGTCGAGTCCATTTAGCTTTACGCAGGCTA
This sequence comes from Octopus bimaculoides, assembly GCF_046866305.1. NCBI lineage: Eukaryota > Metazoa > Mollusca > Cephalopoda > Octopoda > Octopodidae > Octopus > Octopus bimaculoides. Next base: position 50,768,776 of record NC_142942.1, read on the forward strand.
TGTTTAAGTCTTCCTATGTGCCAATCAGTGACAGATATCACTCTAGTAGAAAGCTTCAGACAAGTTTCCCAAATAATTCCACTCACTTCAGATGATGAGCCCTCAGCCTTTGTTCTGGTTTTTCCCTGTCTGTATTTCTTGAAGGTTAACTGTCCATTTCACATCTAATCTATCACACAAAAGTATCCAAACCAAGTAAGTAGATAACTCAACCAACTACAAATTATTTCATGATGACAATATATATATATATATATATATATATATATATATATATATATATATATATTCATGCGGGTGACACGTAAAAGCACCCACTACACTCTCTGAGTGGTTGGCGTTAGGAAGGGCATCCAGCTGTAGAAACTCTGCCAAATCAGACTGGAGCCTGGTGTTGCCATCCGGTTTCACCAGTCCTCAGTCAAATCGTCCAACCCATGCTAGCATGGAAAGCGGACGTTAAACGATGATGATGATGATGATGATGATGATATATATATATATATATATATATATATAGGCGCAGGAGTGGCTGTGTGGTAAGTAGCTTGCTTACCAACCACATGGTTCAGGGTTCAGTCCCACTGCATGGCACCTTGGGCAAGTGTCTTCTACTATAGCCTCAGGCCGACCAAATCCTTGTGAGTGGATTTGGTAGACAGAAACTGAAAGAAGCCCATCGTATATATATGTATATATATATATATATATATATATATATATATATATATATATATATATATATATATGTGTGTGTGTGTGTCTGTGTTTGTCCCCACAACATCGCTTGACAACTGATGCTGGTGTGTTTACGTCCCCGTAACTTAGCGGTTCGGCAAAAGAGACTAATAGAATAAGTACTAGGCTTCCAAAGAATAAGTCCTGGGGTCGATTTGCTTGACTAAAAGGCGGTGCTCCAGCATGGCCGCAGTCAAATGACTGAAACACGTAAAAGAGTAAAGAGTATATATATATACATATATACACACACACACAACCGGCTGCTCTCAGTTTGCATCTGTGAAATCTACTTACAAGGCTTGGTTGGTGCAAGACAACAGTAGAAGACACTTGCCCAAGGTGCCACGCAGTAAGATAGAACCCAGAACCATGCAGTTGGCAAACAAACGTCTTAATACACAGCCCTTCCTTTGTCTATGATTGAATACAATAACAACAACAACAACAGCAACAACAACAAAAAAAACAGGTTTCGAACAATGAATAAATAAATGATAAAAAAGAAAAGAAAGAAAGAACAATTTGAAGGTGAATGATTTATTTGTAAACCAGCAGCTGTCCAAATGTGGAAGGAAATCAAGATATGGAACTGAAAGAGAATCTTTTTTTTTTTTTGTGTTTCTTTTTTTTTTGTTTTTGTTACTTTTTATCTTGAAACCTGATTTAAGTGAATCATAATTAAGTAAGTTGTCATAAAATTTGGTAATAGATAGATACAATAGATAGATAGACAGACAGATAGATAGAAAGATAGATAAACTGATAGATAGCTAGA